>NW_026943819.1:11540487-11844416 GCF_035594765.1 Anolis carolinensis | reverse complement strand
TAAGCAAGCATGAATCACATCGGTGAGTATTTCAAGGCAATAACTATAACTGTACCAAAGAATCACATCCCCCATGTAGAATACTGCTTATTAGATTCAAGACTTCAAGTATTCTATTTCCCATTTAGAAAGAAAAAATATCAAATGGCATGAGAACTAAATTATACCCCCAAACGGTGAAACGGATTGTAAATACACGTATAAACCCACACAACCTTCCAGTTTCAATGAGCAAAACACAATTATGTTGCACTACCAACGAAATCCTGAATGTAACAGGGTTTCATATTTACTTGAATTCCAAAAGGTGGGAAAGATTATAGTTAACACATCCCAAATGAATACAACATATGCAACAATAGAAGCATGGATCCCCAAAGTCCCTCAAGGTAGTACCGAAAGCCTATATTATCCAACTGTTTTGACAGCATTTACCCTGACCATTTAATTTTTTTTCGTGTCAAAAGCGACTTGAGAACATACTGCAAGTTGCTTTCAGTGTGAGAGAATTGGCTGTCTACAGAGGCGTTGCCCAGGGGACGCCCGGATGTGTTAGCTGGATGCTTCTCCCATGTCCCTGCAAGCTGGGGCTGACAGACCCTATCTTGTGGATTTGAACCAGCAACCTTCGGGTCAGCAGTTCAGTCAGCCCAAGGGTTTAACCCATTGCGCCACTGTGGCTCCTTGACCATTAAATGCAGCTTCAGATGACTTGAAACTACAGCAGCTACAAAACAATGCTGCCAATACACAGTGCAGCATGAATTAAGGCCAGTAAAGTGTACTAAGCAAAGTAGGGAATGCATTATATTGGTGTAGATTCGTATAATGCAGTTTAACGGTATTGAATTGCATTATATGGGTCTGCATTATATGATTTCTGTCAAACTGGTTCTAAACTGGACTAAGTGGTCATGTAGATATGCTCAGAGACAGCTTCAAGGTGCATCTACACTGAAGAATTAATGCACTTTGATAGCACTTTAACTACCATGGCTCAGTGCTATAGCATCCTGGGAGTTGCAATTTGGTGAAGCGCTAGCACTCTTTGGTAGAGAAGGCTAAAGACACTGCAGAACTCCAACTGTAAGGATTCCATGGCATTGAGACATGGAAGATAAGGTGTTGTCAAACTGCATTAATTCTACAGTGTAGATTGCATCATTAGTTAATCCCACTTTCTCTACAACTTGGAAAATATCCCAAGTTTTCTACTTCCTCCTTTAAGGGACAAATGTTTGGGTTCACCCAGGCTAATTTAGGCCTTTAAAAACAAACAAACAGAATTTGAACTTACTAACATAAGATGTTATATTTTGAATGTGGCCTCTATCAAAACTCATTTCAAGCAAACTGCAGGTACAATCCTTATTACATTTTATCTTCTCATCTTACATCCTTGCTGCTGTTTCTTCCAACAGCAAATCAAGCACAATCCTTTGCCAAATCCATGATGGACAGACAGCCTATTCCCTGAAGATGAAAGTGTGAAGAGAAATTTAGGGAGAAGTTCACCATGTTAACTGGCAGCAGCAGAATAATCTGGAGAAAACAATTACGGAAGACAAAGAGATATAAGGAAATGAGAAATCCAAATTGACCGTGCTGGCTGCAAAAAAATTGTAAACATCTTCCCATTGGTGGAGAATCCTTCTGTAAGAAATCACAGACACAGAGAGTTATTAAAAAAAGGAGAGAGGGCTAATTTGAAGCAACCCTTGAAAGTAACTGATTATACAGATTAAACAATCTATCACCCGCAGAGCAGCCTGAAAGCACACTGAAAATATGATTCCTCTTACAGCTGGAAACCTAATTACATTTCCTACTATTAAGAAAAAGGTGATCTGTCGTTATATGGTTAGTAGCCACCCATCACATATACAAAGAATATGGTCTTCTTGAGATTATCTACATGGTGGTTGTTGTCCAAATGTATTACTCTCTGCCATTTGCTTCAATTATATAGAAGTGAGAAATTACATCTTTAGGTTGGGAGTTCAGCCAATGACCATTTGGAATGTTGTTGCATTTAGTTACTGTTTTGATCAGAATGACCGCTCTGGTTGCATTTATTCCAAAAGATGTAGGTTGAACATGTTGCAGCTTCTTTGTCTTGGAGGTGCTATCTCCCCGTAACCCTTAATGGTGGAAGACTGGGATGAAAATGAGGCGGAGTCTATTCATTTTGCAATGTAGCAGCATGAGAAAAAGACTACAAAGTAGACCATACCACGTTGGAAAGCCAGGTTTTGAATATTTCAAACCTCAAGGAAATCTCATTATGATTAATGAGGGTTCTTTATCAATAATCATTAATTGACTGCTGGTATACCTTGGGGAAATATCTTGAAAGTTGAAGGAAATTACAGGTTGAACATCTCTTATCTAGAATTCTGAAATCCAAAATCCTCCAAAAATCCAAAATTGTCCACAGGGTTGGTTGAGACAACTTGGCTTTCTGGTGGTTTAAAGCAGCAGTTCTCAAAGTGTGCTCCGCAGAGCCCTTGGGGCTCCATGAAATATACTGAGCCGCTCCACAGCTGAAAATGTTTGAGAACCCCTGGTTTAAAGTATGCAAACTTTGCTTCTTGCTCCAAATTATTTAATGTAATGTATAAAATTACCTTCAGGGTATGTGTATAAAGGTATATATGAAACATAACCAAATTCTTGTTTAGACCTGGATACCATCTCCAAGATATCCATTATGCATGTATAAGGAAATACAGATATCTCAAAATCAGAAAAACCTCCATAACTCAAAACAGTTATTTATTTATTTATTCATTTATTTGTTTGTTGCATTTCTATGCCACTCTTCTTACCCCTGGGGGGGCACAATTTATTTTGCAAGCCACTCCAAGTCCCTTCGGGGAGAGGGAGTGGGATATAAATAAAGCATTATTATTATTATTATTATTATTATTATTATTAGTTATTATTTGAAGCCTTCTTTTCAAATATGAAGCCTCAAACAACTTAAAAACAACATAACTTTTGTTGTAGTTGGGCCAGGAGGCAATAATACTACTACTAGTAGAACTGCTAGCAGGAGGAAAAGGGCTAATGGTGAGCAGGTGTTTGATGAGGAACAGCAAGCAAAGCGGGTCTGGGAAATACTTATGGCTCCTTCTGAGGATGAAACGGTTGAAGGGTTCTCTAGTGATGAGGAGTCAATGCTGGAAGAAGATAGGTTAACAGACAGTAGAGGAACTAAAAGGTCAACTTGGGAGCAAGAGTCAGATGAGGAAAGGGAAAGGAAGAAGATCCGGGATCTACTCACTGCTCCCACGGAAGATGAAACATTTGAGGGTTTTTCTGGGGATGATGGGTCTGGGAGTGAGATGGAAAGTGCTGCAGATTGGACTCAAGTAAATGTGTGTGCAGAGCCAGTTCCTGGGAATGCATCAGGGGATTGGCAAACTACTGATACACCAGGGACATGGGGAGATCTAAGTCTTGAACAAAGATGGAGGGATGATGGGCGATGTTCATGTATGAGATCAAGATCAGCTGCGGATAATGATGACAGGGTGGAGGCCTCATCATCGTCAGATAACGATGTGTAAGTTAAAAGTGGAGTTGGAAGTACAGACTCCTTGCAGAAGGCAAGGTGTTGTTTTGGACATTGGGTTGTCGCTGCCTTTTCTCCTCTTGGGCTTGGGTACTGGCTGTACAGCTTCGTGTTCCTGGATTCGGTTCGGCTCTTGACGACAGCTTCTCTGGTTCCTGGCTTGGAGTTTCCTGGCTCCCCCTTCGGCTCCTGAATTCGGCTTGGCTCCTGACAACGGCATCGCTACTCCGGTTGGTTCCTGAATTCGGCTTGACTTTTTACGGTGACTTCCTACTCCAGGTTGGCTCTCCTTTGGTTTCTGGATTTGGCTTGGCTTTTGGACAACAGTGTCGCCTGCTCTCGCTATGGGTGTGCGTTTGGCCCTTTCCTGGCTTTCTGTGCCATAGTTTGGCGTGACTTTAGTTTCAGTGAACTCTTGGCTGGAGTTGAGCCGGATTATCAGGCAGGATAATCCGGATTATTTTCTGTTCCTGCATTTTTGCCTTTTCTTGAAGCAAAGACATTTACCTTTTCCAGGAACAGTGAAGTTAAGTGTTCCTAGGTTCAGAATATCATTTAATAAACGTTTGTTATCTTTACTCATTGTGTGTGGCCCTTTAAGAGGAGTCTGTGTCCTGACAACTTGTCTCTTGCCAATATAACAGTGGTAGAAGTTATTGACAGACATGACTGCATTTCAGGAAAGTGTTGTGCTGAAGATGCCATGCGTTCTCTTTTTGGGCATTAGGGGGTGTAGTGGCTCTGCGCAAAGCCGTTTGTAGAGAAAGTATTCTCAAGCAAATCTCCAGAAAATAGAGATATTGATAATGGTAATAAAGGGTCATCAAAGAAATTGACATAATGCGAACAAAGGACTCTGATGGGACATTACATTTATGGCCAGTAAATAGTAGATTTTATTGTCACAGACATTTCTATTGTGCATTTAGAAAGGATTATCTCATTAATAATGAAAACTACCCCACTAAAAACCACATTTTAATTTTTTTTAAATAAAAGAGATACGAGAGGTAGCTAGTAGAGAGTCGTTATGTCTTAATTTGGTCTAACATGTCTCCATTGATGCTATAAGATACTTTAGCCAGCAGCAATTAAAATGTTAGTCTTCATGTACCCTATGGGAATGCTAATGGATTATGTTAGTATGCGGTTGCCTTGAATCAATTGATTTAGGTGGATAACATCAAAGTCTTAGGAGAGTTACATGATAACAAATAGCCTATGATTATGTCTTAAAGCTGCTTCCCTAGCTTCGTTTAACACACCTTCATGGGATTGACTGTGCAGGTCTGGAAATCATACACAAAATCATCTTGGGTGCTAGTCAAGACAATTTGCACATATCAGTTGAGGGACACATTGTATATTGTGTATATTGCTTCATGGTTCAGGACTTTATCATACAAACCTTCTATACTGTTACTGTTACGTTATTGTTGATATTGGTACATGCTGCATTGAGCACCCTCATTAGCAATTGTGCCAATTCAGCAATTCATGATCCTGCAATCATAATTCCACATATTCTCAAATCCCACCTTCCTGCACTACTGCTGACCATTATTTTACTAATACTTTATTATTATTTTTGCCTTAATGCACCATTCAAGCATTTTGCTTCTCTCCCTCAAACAAGTTTCTTTGGGTTGTTGTTCAACTTCAGTGGTGAAACATCATCCTCCACATGGAAAAAGAATGGGTTTTGTGTGAGTTTGCAGACCTGTCGGTGCTGCTCCAGTTATGTGTGTTGTGTATTTTACAATGCAAACAAGTAGCAGTCCTGTATACCATACAGTATATGGTTATCAACTGTTTTTTTGTCTGCATATATTGAGGCTGGACCTAAATTTCTTTTAATAGACAATTTATATTCATGTATGTCACTCTCCTATATAAGCTGAGATCAGGTTGTGATGGCTTTTAATATGACCCATGGACCAGCCTCCTTTAGATGCCACTGTTTTTCCAATTATTATTAATAATAATGATAATGATAATAAAATGTATTGTTAAAGGCTTTCATGGTAGGAATCACTGGGTTGTTGTGAGTTTTCCAGGCTGTATGGCCATGTTCCAGAAGCATTCTCTCCTGTCATTTCACCCACATCTATGGCAGGCATCCTCAGAGGTGTCAGGAGAAAATGCTTCTGGAACATGGCCATACAGCCCAGAAAACTTACAACAACCCAATAATAATACACTTTATTTATATTCCATCCTTCTCCCTTAGGGGCCTCAGAGTGGATTACAGCATTTACATACATACGCAAACATTCAGTGCCTTTAAAATCACATGAGACATACAAACACAAACAAAGGCAAGGCTTCTCCTTTCATTTTTGGCAGCTGGAGGCGGTGCTCATCTCTGGCTCTGGGAGGGGCTTTTTTCTCCATTTTCAAGACAAAGAGCCTGCATTGTCACCTCCTGGTCATGTGGCCGGCAAGATTGCTTGGAGCGTCTCTCTGCTTTTTCCTGCCAAAGCAGTACCTATTTATCTACTCACATTTGCATGTTTTCAAACAGCTTCAGGTCAGCAGTTCAGCAGCACAAGAGTGTAACCCATTGCGCCACCACAGCCATTCAAAATGGCCAGAAACAATGCCATGATGGAGAGCATAGATAAAATCAGTGCTTCTTTTAGTTTCCCTGGGACAAACTTGCCTTTCACAATTTTCACAGAGAATGGGATATTCCCTTTTTGGATGATATTTAAGGTTCAGTACTCCATTAACTCATGTAGAAGTTGACCCAGGATTTTTGGATTTGTTTTGTTTACTAAAGTATCTAGACATACATGAATATATACAGTATGTGCATTAAACAAAGGAGAGTTTTGTCTTCATAATGTTAGGCACAAAGTCAAAAACAACCAACCTGGAGATGTGAAATCTTTTTTCTCTCTCCCTAGCATGCACTTTGGCTGTGATTTCTTAGTCAATGGAAAATTACTTAATTGTTTGGATTTGATTGCAAAGCTTTGTGACATAAACTGTCAGAGTTCTCCTCCCTGAGATGTAATCTTGATTCATTAACACGAGGTAGTTGGAATAAAATTGGATAAATCGTAAATGCTCTCTCTTTCTCTCTTTTGCAGCTGAATAGGAGTTTGTAGGATAATGTTCCATTTGCTTACTCGAAGGCGTTCCTACCTAGGAAGGTTTGTCCAGGTTAGTAACAGTCCCAAGCATCCTGAACAACAGCAGAGGACTTGTTGCTAGAGCAACAATCTATTTTTATTCACCCTGACCTATGTTGTATCTTTAAAAAAAAAATCTGTAGCACTGAAGAAAATTGTCATTCTTGGCTCTGAACACATGCCTTCCCACAAACTTCATGTCCCATAGTGTCATCTAATGGATGTTCACACAGATGTCCATCTGGCATTAATCAATGAAGATTACTCCCCTTATCGTGTGTTGATAAATTGCCTCCTTCGCCTCCCATTGCCACTTGGGCTCCTTTTCTCTCCCTTTGGCTTCTCCTTCCTTTCTTCCTAACGGCGCTCCATGCAGTCATGCCAGCCACATGACCTGGAGGTGTCTATGGACAACGCTGGCTCTTTGGCTTAGAAATGGAGATGAGCACCAACCTCCAGAGTTGGACACAACTGGACTTAAAGTCAGGGGAAACCTTTACCTTTTCCTTCCTCCCTTCCTTAGGCTGAAAATTGTAATTTTTTATGATTTATAAATCCGTGAAAAGTGAACTATGAAGTAATGAAGGAACACTGGAATTTGATGTGGCTTGGGCTTCTGAAAGAAAGGGCTGTAAAATGAATGTTTGTGGGTGCACATTTCCGAAAATTAGAGATTTGCTTTCTGAAAGCTAAATCAATGTTCTTTCCCACGGGAGAAAGCAAAGTCATTTCCCCTGTTAGAGAAAATAGAAAACAGACAGTTCACTTCTGTCCTCTGAAAGAAAATGCACTCATGCCATTAAAGATGATACATTTCCTCCACAGATCTATCCTGATTCGAAAGTTATGTCCCACTTTGTAATGGCCATTAAATTCAGAATCTTCCCCAGGCTTCATAAGCACCAACTTAGTTTCTTTTGCCTTCTTTTGCTGGCTAACAGATGCATTTTCCCTCTATGTTTTGAAGATGTCAAGAAGTCTTTCTTCACAGCCACCTTTACCAGCTGCAAGACCTCTGAGAGGCTGTTTTTGCTTTCCTTTTAAAAAAGGTAGGAATCAAAGTAAAGAAACGCCAGCCAGTTAAGAGGCATTGGTTGATGGCGCAAACATGTATGTATCCATGCCCCGTTGACTACATCTCTTATTGTATTACCCTGGGAGAACAGCATGCTTTCATTTGACTGCACAAGCTAAACCGGCTAACACGATTGCTATTAAATGCCTCCTTACATCTTTCAGCGCAATCCATCATTGTGTAAACCCCAGATGTAGTCAAACACAATCTAAAGTGAGCACATCTGAAATCAACCAAGTGTGCAAAATGACGGATACAATGCAAATCTATCTCCAAATTGGTTCTGGAGAAAAGGACTGAAAATGGCAACTCCTGGCTGGGTCTTCCGTCCTATTCACGCATCTCAGGATTTGCATATAAGCCAACTTCATTTCTAATTTTTCTTTGGAAAAAGCGAGTTTTACTCGTCTTTCCTCTGGTTGTGAACTCAGGTGTGCTCCCAGTGCAGCAGCTCAAGTGTTCCGGTTGAATTATTCATAACGTAATCTAAACAATAGGAGCCAAAGAGGCATGGCAGGGAAAAGTACACCCTCTTTTGAAGGCACTTGTAATTGTTTCAAGTGCCAATGGGATTCCAATTATGTTTTTCAATACTGACTTAGCATATCAAACTGAGGGGAAAGGAGGAGGTGAGGGAATCAAATGCAAAGCCACCAATCAATCCAAAGATCCCCCCCCCTCCTCCCAGGTATTATCTTTAAATGATATTCCTCCTCTTTATATCACTATAACTTTTTCTGTTGATTTTTAAACAGAGGATTAGGAGCACAATAACACAGTCATTGGAATAATGACTGTTTTGTTGCTGAAGCGATGCTATCGTGTTTACCACTCTGTAAACGAAGGCATACAAAACCAGAAGGAATCTAGCGTCAGGAATATGATTGTTCAGGTTTTGAACAACCTTCAGGTAAGAATTATCTTACTGGGGATAGAAATAGGAATCAAGACCACATCAAGAGTAAGTGGATTTTGTCAGAGTTTTATATTATTTGGGTCATTTCTTAAGTGAAAATGAATAAGTGTTTGCAGGAATCATGTCCCATCTGTGTTTGACCAGCAGCAATTAAGACACCTGCTTTAGATTGAGGGCTATTAATAGAGTCTGAGTAAGTCTTATGTTAGTGTTGTTAAAGTGTTGTAAAGTGCAGTGTTGTAGTGTGTGCTGTGATGGTGGCAAAGATGGTATTGCTGCTGAAGAGCTACTGAAGTGGAACCGAAGAGAGGTTTGAAGACGGAGAGTCCAGAAACCACAGAGGTTAAAGCTTGAAGATAAGAAAGCTTTGTGTTTGCTGCTGATAAAAGCAAAGGACTATGTTTAGTATGTGTTGTTTATATAAATCTTTCTTTACCAAAGGACAGTTTGTTTTGGAGTTTTTCTCCCTGGACGAGGGTGCAACTTCCGCAGAAGGGGTTGAGAGTTTGGAACCCAATTGGCTAGCTGCGACATGGGTTATGGGCCCAGGACCATCAGGCCCAGAATCACCAGAAGAACCAGCACCAGTCCTGTTGTTTAGGAGAACCTGAAGGACTCTAAAACCCAGAACTCCTAAAGACTGTCAAGGTTGTATTTGTTGAAAGAAAGATTTTTGAAAACATGTCTCTGAGCGGAAGTGGTGGTTTGCCACTGGAGAGACTAAATTCTTCAAACTACTTGTCGTGGGCAGTGAAACTAAAGTATTTTCTCATTAGAGAAAACTTGTGGAATGTTGTTGAGAATCCTCCGGCAGCTGGGGCGAATGCAGCAGAACTCAGAAATGATGAAAAGTGTAAAGCAAATATTATTCTTTCTGTTGAAGATAACCAGCTCACTTATCTGAGAAATGCTACAACAGCGAGAGAATGTTGGGAACGTCTGAAGAGTGTTTATCAGTCGGAAACACCTGGAATTAAAATTATTTTGACAAGACGTCTTTATAATTTAAAGTTAAAAAGGGGAGACAGTATTTCTGAGCATTTGCAAAAACTGAGAAATTTGTTTGTAGAGCTGGAAGACAGGCAAATGACTTTTACTGAGACCCACAAGGCATTTATTTTGTTGTCATCGTTAGACCAAAGTTGGGATAATTTTGTTTATGCAATGCAAAATGTGCCTGAAGAGGACTTAACTTTGGACTATGTTTCAGCCAGACTGATTGAACAAGAAAAGCGTTTGGAATTTGTTCAAGAACATCAGCTGAGCATGAAAAGGGAAAGGTTTGTGTTAAAAACGTTGGTGAGAAGGCTGCATCATTTTTTTTTGTAAGAAGGTGTTTTGAATGTGAAAGCACCAAACATTTGGTTAAAGACTGTCCACAAAGAAGAAAGAAGAAAGAAGAGGAAAAGAGGCGAGGCTTCAAACAAAGGAAGAGTTTGGACTTCTCAAGAGGAGCATACTCAAATGTAAATACTTTGAGTAAATTTAAGGGACTGAGCAAAGGGACTTGGTTGTTAGATTCTGGTAGTGCTGAGCATTGTGTAAATGATATAGAGCTATTAAGTAATACTTGTAAAGCTAAAGTTGAACATGTTATATTAGCTGATGGAACTTTAGCCAAATGCAGCATGCAAGGGACTGCATTTATCCCAAGTTTGGGAAAAGGTTTTCATGAGGTATTATTAGTTCCAAATTTAGAGTACTGCCTAGTGAGCGCAGCTAGCCTTTGTTTGCAAGGTTATAAAATAAGCCTGGATGATAAAGGTTGTGAGGTAGTGAACGATGGCAAATTATGTGCTGAGGGGAAATTAATGAACAAAGTTTATGTTTTAAGTGACAAGGAAAATGTGTTAAGTTTATCTAGAACGGGAAACAAGCCTTTACACCAGGATTGTGTGCACTACATGCACCGTGTACTTGGGCATTGTAGTTTTCCTTATTTACAGAAATTGGCTTCAGTTACAGATTTAAGTTTAAAACAGTGTAATAAGTTTTTGGATTGTGCAGTTTATTCAAGATCTAAGTTAAAAAAACATCCTATAGCTAAAAGGAGTTTTAAAACTACCACAAGGCCATTTGAACTTATACACTCTGACCTGGCAGGACCATTTTCTCCAAGTGAGGGAGGTGCAAAGTACATTTTTGTAATTGTTGATGATTTTACAAGGTTTTGTTATTGTATATTATTGAAATCTAAGCATCAAGTTTTTGCCAAGTTTAAAGAGTGGCTGGCAATGATAGAGAGAACATTTTCTTTTAAGCTAGGTTGCATAAGAACAGACAAGTTTTTGCCAAGTTTAAAGAGTGGCTGGCAATGATAGAGAGAACATTTTCTTTTAAGCTAGGTTGCATAAGAACAGACAGAGGAGGTGAATTTATGAGTAATCAGTTTCAACAATGGTTAAAAGAAAAAGGCATTTGTCATCAGAAAACTAATCCTTATTCTCCTGCTGAAAATGGAGTAGCAGAGAGAAAGATAGGAGTATTAAAGGTAATGATGGATAGTATGTTGGATGATGCCAAAGCACCTAGAAGATTGTGGGCCGAAGCTATTTTAACTGCCACGCATGTTATAAATAGAACATGGAGTTCATGTGTAAATGAAACACCATTTTGTATGTTATACAAAAGAAGGCCAAATCTAAAATATTTAAGAATTTTTGGAAGTTATGCTAATGTCTTAATTCCAAGTCAGTTGCGTAGAAAGGGGCAAAAGAAGTGGCAGAGATTGAGGTTCATTGGGTATGAAGAGAAATCCAAAGGGTACAGGTTTTATGCAGATTTCAACAAAGTAATAGTATCTAGAAATGCTAACTTTGAGAAACACTCGGGTTGGGAGCATATTCACCAAAATAATAAAGTGTTTATTGACCATTACAGGACAGCCCCAAAGGATATAGAGAAAGGTAATGAAGTATGTTTGCCAGTAGATAACATGCAAGAGGAAAATAACTAAGAAGAGATTAATATTGAAAGAGAAGTAAGATCAATTTCTGAAACTAATGTGCCAGAAATAGCACAAGACCAGGAACAAACTGAGACTTTTGAAGTTCCAATAAGAAGTCAGAGGGGGCAGGCAGACGAAGTACCTAGCACTAGTAATCAAACAGATGAAGCGACTAGTTCCATGACTGGAGTAAAAAGAGAACATCAATCTAGTAGTGATGAAGAAAATAAAACTGTAGAATTTATTGAAATTCCCAGGAGGTCAAAAAGGAAAAATATAGGGGTACCTCCAGACAGGTTCATGGTACAAAGTGTTAATACATGAAAAAAAAATGGTTTGGGTTTGATAAATGTAAATCAACCAGATAATTGTATCTGAATGCCTGTATGTAAAATTATGGAAATGTAATGTTATTTGTTGTATGATTGTTAGATATTGTTTTGGGATTTTCACTTAAGAAAGGAAAGGGGTGTCAGAGTTTTATATTATTTGGGTCATTTCTTAAGTGAAAATGAATAAGTGTTTGCAGGAATCATGTCCCATCTGTGTTTGACCAGCAGCAATTAAGACACCTGCCTTAGATTGAGGGCTATTAATAGAGTCTGAGTAAGTCTTATGTTAGTGTTGTTAAAGTGTTGTTAGAGTGTTGTAAAGTGCAGTGTTGTGAAGTGCAGTGTTGTAGTGTGTGCTGTGATGGTGGCAAAGATGGTATTGCTGCTGAAGAGCTACTGAAGTGGAACCGAAGAGAGGTTTGAAGACTGAGAGTCCAGAAACCACAGAGGTTAAAGCTTGAAGATAAGAAAGCTTTGTGTTTGCTGCTGATAAAAGCAAAGGACTATGTTTAGTATGTGTTGTTTATATAAATCTTTCTTTACCAAAGGACAGTTTGTTTTGGAGTTTTTCTCCCTGGACGAGGGTGCAACTTCCGCAGAAGGGGTTGAGAGTTTGGAACCCAATTGGCTAGCTGCGACAATTTTTCTTGCACAACATTCACCGAAGGTAGATTTCAATGAACGAGATGGTGATGGTACCACAGAGATAAAATAAGGTTTTAATTTATTACCCAGGTGATGGCATATTTGAGTGCTTAGGGTGCAAAAAGGTAGGTCTACTGTGAGTATTCAGGTGATTGCATCAGCTATGATTTCTAATGTCCAACTGTTGACTAATAACAATGACAAAAAGAGCTTAAGACAAAAGTGTAAGGGAACTGAGAACATATATTTCTGACTTAAAAGGTTACAAGGTTTATTCAGATGTACTACTCACAATGGATTTAAATGTTCAGACTTCGAAGTCTACCAGTGTCAATCAGTTTTGGAGTTCCGTTAAATACCTGCCAACAATGATGTATTAATGTGTTGTCGAAGGCTTTCATGGCCAGGATCACAGGGTTGTTGTATGTCTTTCGGGCTGTGTGGCCATGTTCCAGAAGCATTCTCTCCTGACGTTTCGCCCACATCTATGGCAGGCATCCTCAGAGGTTGTGAGGTATGGAGAAAACTAAGCAAAGAGGTTAATATATATCTGTGGAAAGTCTAGGGTGAGAGAGGTCAGTGTGAATGTGTGTAGTTAATCACTTTAATTAGCATTGAAAAGCTTATCTGCTGTCTTCTTCCTGCCTCTGGGGCATCCTTTGTTTAGAGTCGTTAACTGCCCTAGGTTGATTCATGTCTGGAAATCCTCTGTTTTCAGAGTATTGCTTTTTATTTACTGTTCTGATTTTTGAGTTTTTTAATACTGGTAGCCAGATTTTGTTCATTTTCATGGTTTCTTCCTTTCTGTTGAAGTTGTCCACATGCTTGTGGATTTCAATGGCTTCTCTGTGTAGTCTGACATGATAGTTGTTAGAATGGTCCAGCATTTTTGTGTTCTCAAATAGTATTCTGTGTCCAGGCTGGTTCATCAAATGCTCTGCTACGGCTGATTTCTCTGGTTGAATTAGTCTGCAGTGCCTTTCATGTTCTTTGACTCTTGTTTGGGCGCTGCGTTTGGCTAATGATGTATTAGATTTTCCACTCGTATGAAAACTCCAATTTTACACTCTTTCCATGTCAATATAGGTAAGCGCCATCCTTAAACTGAATTCCTCTCTTCTAAGGTTCAGATCAACATGTTGAGCCATTTTTTGAGCATAAGCTGTAAAGCAAGAGAGCTGGGCTGGCACTGTGCTTTAAGTGTTGGAATACAGCTCTCAAGACCAGGTTTTGAATCCCGACTCAGCTCATGCAAACCTTGAGCAAGTCTCATTTTCTTCACCTCAGAGAAAATACCAAGATTAGTTAATGAATTGGAATGCACTGTCACATATGTGCAATTGTACACATATATGGTTGGAGTTGGGTTGCCTTTTCCTGGTCATTCAAAGATTATTCTGATGACCACCTCCTGTCAGATGGCATTCGATTCTCTCCAGAGTACCTTGCACATTGCATGATTCTGTGACATTCCATGGAATAAAATAGTGCCCATCAAGAGGTGGTGACCATATCTGCTCTGTTGCTCTCCAGATCTTATGTTATCTGAGATGAAGAAAATATTGTGCCCATTCCATAGAAAGTCTGACTGAACTTTTTTCAGCTGGCCATGGGACAGTGTATTATACCCAGAGGAAGCCATATAGGGATGGGGAACATATTGTTATTATTATGATTATAATTTCAGTTCTACCTTTCTTCCTAAATTGGGACTCATAGGGCTTGCCATGTGTACGCAAATCTTCCTTACCTTGATGCCATATTGCAATTTCTGCTGTTTTCAGTGATTTTCTTATTTACTTAAACAGAAAGAGGGAGGAGAGAGAAAAGGGCTGAAAGAAGGAAGACAACTAATGAAAACAAATGCTTTTGAAAACACACACACACACATACACAAGGAATGAGGTTTAAATAATGAAAATGAATGGATTATTTTCCTTGGTGATGTCTTCCACACTTCTTAGGTGCTTGACAAAGTGTTTCCACCACAGTCAAACTCCCACCTTCACAATATCTCCTATCTATGTATAGTCAAGCCAAATAAAATTGATGCCTCCAGTTTAATAGCATAGGCATTCATTGCTATTGACATTCACAATCACAATGATCTGAAAATTGTAATATATTGTAACTGAGGAATCCATGATGTAAAGGTAAAGGTTTCCCCTGACGTTAAGTCCAGTAGTCTCCGACTCTGGGGTTGGTGCTCATCTCCATTTCTAAGCCAAAGAGCCGGCATTGTCCTTAGACACCTCCAGGTCATGTGGCTGGCATGACTGCATGGAGCGCCTTTAGAAAGAAAGGAAGGAGAAGCCAAGGGGAGAGAAAAGGAGCCCAAGTGGCAAGGGGAGGAGAAAGAAGGAGGCAATTTATCAACACACGATAAGGTCATGTGGCCGGCATGACTGCATGGAACGCTGTTACCTTCCCACCAGAGCGGTACCTATTGATCTACTCACATTTGCATGTTTTCGAACTGCTAGGGTGGCAGAAGCTGGAGCTAACAGCGGGTGCTCACCCCGCTCCCCGGATTTAACCTGGGATCTTTCTGTCTGCAAGTTCAGCAGCTCAGCGCTTTAACACACTGAGCCACCAGAGCCTCCAATGTATTTTTTAAAATATTCATTTTTTTGTTTGTCATTACCAATGCAGCCTAATCATGCTTTGCAGAGAAAATATGGCAACATGATATTGCATCTGCACTGAAAAATTATTGCAGGTTGGCACCACTTTAACTGCCATGGCTCAATGCTATGGGATCCTGGGAGTTGTTGTTTTAAAAATTCTCCAGAGTTCTTTCCCAAAGCATACTGGTGCCTTATCAAACTACAACTCTCAGGATTCCATAGCATTGAGCCATGGCAGTTAAAGTGGTGTTGAACTACATTAATTCTATAATATGTAGGCAGCCTGTGTCATGAAACATTCCTGAGTGGACAGGACAAATGCCACCCCCCAATCACCATTGACATAAGGCCAAAATGGTGATATCTATCATTCATTTATTTACCATATTTATTTCCCGCCTCTCTCTACTTCAAGGAGGACTCATGGAGGCTTACAGATGGCACTTGCATAGTGTCTTGGACATAAAAACATAAACTTGAAGTAAAATTAAAATTAAATACATTCATAAAACATAATTAAAATGCATTCCAATGTTAAGACACACGATACAAAAGCAAGATCTTTTGTTCCATAAGCAAGGCTGTTCCATAATCAGTTAAATGATTTCCAAGTCAACTTATTGCACTGCGCTATTTTTCAAAGGCCTGCTACCAAAGCCAGGTTTTTATTCTCCTTCTGAAGGCGAGGAGGGAGGGAGATGATCTAATATTACTAAGGAGGGAGTTCCACATTATCTATCTATCTATCTATCTATCTATCTATCTATCTATCTATCTATCTAGCATTGTTTGGACATGATGTATTTTGAGTGAAAACACAGAGTGTTGGTGCCATTTGGATCACTCTTTTAAATGTTACTTCTCGAACCCTGGACCCTCACAGCCAAATGCTTAAGCATCTGGAGCTTGTTTTCTGTGCTTATTTGTGGCATAGTTTGCCCTTTCTCTGTTGCGTCATTTGGCCCACACTTCCTCTCTGCTTTGCCATCTACATGTTTAAGCCATAAGAATCCATTACAAGAAGCAATAAACTGTGAAATTGTATTTGGAGCATAAAGAGGCCACCCGCATGCAATCTTTACAAAGGGGGAAAAAAAACTTCCACTGAACTCAGTCTTAGCTTTGCCAGCATCAAGGCTGGAGGCTAACACTTTTCATTCCAACTAGAAATCCCTCCAAGCTCCCTTCAGAGGCATCTTCTTGTCCCCAACGATATTTCCCTCGCTTTTGATACAAATAGGATTATGTACCCTCATTACAATTTCTCTCATGGCAAAGCTCTTGTGGAATTGGAGCTGTGAATGGAAAACTAACCAAGACATTCTTGAATTTGCTTGGATGGACAGGACCTGTCGAAAGATGAAACAGAACTTGAAAAAGTTACTTTTTAGGTCTGCAGCCTCCGCAGCCCCTCTCTGCATGCTCTCTTGAGGTTATGGAAGTTATGACTTTAAAAAAGTAATTTATCAAAACTCTGGGTTTCTTTATTGACTCTTAGCTTTGAGTGAGATAGATCTATGTGGAAATGTCTGTTGGTGTATGCATTGCATACTGTTAAAATCTGGATGGGGACAGTCACATACTTTGGTTTGTTGTTGTTTAGAGGAAAATTCTGAGAGTGCCGTGAGCCACAAGAAGATCAAACCAGTCCATACTCCAGGAAATAAAGCTCGACTGTGCGCTGGAGGGAAGGATACTTGAAGCAAAGATGAAGTCATTTGGCCACATAATGAGAAGACAGGAAAGCTCGGAGAAGATAATGATGCTCGGAGAAGAAAATGGAAAGAAAAGGGAAGAGGGCCCGACCAAGGGCAAGATGGATGGATAGTATCCTTGAAGTGACTGGATTGACCTTGAAGGAGCTGGGGATGGCGACGGCCTACAGGGACTGCTCTGATGTGGACTGGATAGACTTATCCCAAAATACTAACACTGGATATCAAGAATAAAATATAGTTTAGGTGCTCCTTTAGATGTTTAAGGAGATGTTTCTGTTGCACCCCAGGGCAGTGTGAGCACTGAAAACCAGACAGAGACAAATAATCATATAATATCTTTATTAAAACAATTATAAATCCAGGAATGAATAGGTGGAAAGGTTGAGCAGATAATAGTTCTTTATGAAAAGGTATGAATTAGTCCAAAGAATTGAAGGAAAATCTCCAATATTATTGTCCAAAGTCCAGAAACCGAAACACGCTCAAAACTGTTGGAAAGTTCTTGAGCGGGGAAAAACTAGGAAGCAAGACTGAATAGTCACTAGGAAGTCTTTGATATCAAGGCAGGAACGTGATGAAGCTGAGGCAAAACTTGGTCCAGGAACAAGGCAAGGGGTCTACTTAATCTGGGTCTACTCGTGAGTCGTGGCTCGGCTTGGCTGCCAGGATCTGGAAACTTGGCTTGGAAGAAACAGGAGCTAGAGTCGGTGAACCTTTCTCAGGAAATAGCAAAGTTGACACCGTGAAGTGTCCATGGTGCAAAACACTTTTATGGAACTTAGATTTGATCACAAACAAGGAAAGCCAAACTACCTAAGGGTTCCCAAGGGAAAACCTACTTTCCATTATCCCCTCTAGATGCCAAGTGGTTACTCCTGCGGAATTCTTGTTTCTCAGATCTCTGGCGATGCAGAAACTCCCTTCTGTTGAAGGACACATTCTCTGGGGAACTAAGAACATCTGGTTCAGCCATGGGAGTAATATTTTCACTTTCTCTCCCAATTAAGGAATCATCCGAGCTATCAACAGCCAGCAGCTGTAATTGGAAAGAGCTCTGTGAACTAGGTAAAAAGTCAGAATAAGCTTCATCCTGGTCATAGTTCATTTCTGGATCAGGTTCAGAAGCCAAAGGTGCCTGGGGTATAACAGTTTCCAAGATAAATTTTTATGACACCATCTATGGGTTTTAGTAGCAGAATTAAAGTATCATTCAATTTTTAGAGATAAAAACCAAGACACATGTGACCTGGAACATACAAATATGGTCAAGATGACAAAAAAGTATAAATATGGAAGAGCATCTAAGATGAGTGGTGCATCCCAGCTGTGGGACACCATTTCACCTAGACACCATGCAGGAATGAGAGAATTCACTAAGTAAAGTTTATTAAGAAAAATATAAAAGATAAGAAAAAGCACAATAAAAAAGAACAATCCAAAAGACAAATCCAGAATCTCCAAAATTGCTTTGTACAGGTGACAATCAGTTTCATGAATCAAACCACAGGAATTCAAAAACTTGGAACTTCACTTTGAATCAATACAAGGCAAAATCCATACACTTGATCAAAGTTATATCCAGAACTTGAGAACAAAACAGAGAATAAATCAGACCAAAAACCATGAAGGAATGAACAGGAATTAAAATCCAGAAACTTGAAACTTAAACACGCAAGCCAAAACCCAAAATCCAGAAATTTGAACACTTGAAGCAAGGCCATAGAACTTAAAATTTGTTGTTCCCACTTGAAATGAAACATTCTCACAAAGAGCTGTCCACTTGGAGCCCACTTAAAAGCTTCAATTCCCTCCCATGACATCCTTGTACACCTGGTTCTTTGCTGCTTATCTCAAAGCCGCTGGGAAAAGCGAGTGTCCCTCTTTCACACTCTCTTGGTGCAGCTGCAGCCGCTTCGATCTAGGAAAAAAACTCACACTCCCCCACATTCTTTTAAGGAGCAAACTCTCTTTTTTTAATACGGTATTTTTTATTGTTATTATTTGAGGAAAAGTATATTCTATACATTTTCCCCTCTTTTATTTACATTCACCCCTGTGCTTCCCTTCCCCAGAGCCATCTCTTCTTCTGTAGTCCCACCAAAAGTTCAATTCCTTCATTTGGAGGTAAATTCCCATCTTCTTTTTCCAATAATTTTTCAGAAATTTTCTCCAAATACTTTCAAAATCATTTTTTCCATAATCCCTTCTTTACTTTTAAATTTGATGTTAGCTTGTCACTCAGTGCCATTCGCCAAACTTCTTTATACCGTTCATTAATTTGTATTTTCATTTCTCCTTTCCAATATTTTGCAATTAGTAATCTAGCTGCTGTTAATAGCATGTCTATTAAATTTTCTCCCTCTTATCTTTCTCATCCTATTTTTTAATTCAAAGTAATATTTCCACTGGATTCCTTCTAATTTTTATATTCATAATATTTTCTATTTCCCTTATGACCAATTCCCAAAAACCTTTTACATGTTTACAATCCCACCACATATGCATGTAGGTTCCAATTTCCTGGCACCCTCGCCAGCATTTTTCATTATTATTTTTATTCATAATATTTAACCTTCTTGGTGTTAAATACCACTTCCAAATTAGTTTATAATAATTTTCTTTTATTCTAATTGACATGTTTTAATTGTCTTGTTTTCCATATCTCCTCCCATTCTTTTTCCATTATCTTTGTTCCTAATTCCTCCTCCCATGATTCTCTTAATGTTAATCTTTTCTTTTTTTCTATGTCTTTAATTAGTATTTTATATATTTTACTTGTTGTTCCTTTTAATGGCACACTATTTTCTCTTTTTAATGTTTTTATTATTAATTTCTCAAATTGCGTTATTTGTTTTCCAGTTTTATTTCGGGCCCACCAGTTTTCATTCCATGTTTCTAATTGAATCCAAGAAATATTTATTCCTCTCAATTCTTCTCTCATTTTTACCTTTTCCATTTTTTGTTCTATCCAATTTCCTACCCTTTTTAGTTCACTTTTTTTCTAATTCTTTATCTAGTGTCCCTTTTAATTCCTTTGGGAAATCTTTTTCCATTATTATTGGCATTAAAACTGAATTCTTATTAATTAATTGTCCTTTATATTTACTCCATATTTCCATTATATTTCTTAATGATATATTTCCAATTTGTTTTATCTCTTTCTTTGAGATTTCCTTAAAGAATATGTCATCCTTTCTCCACTCAACTGCCTTATTCCCTGATTCCATCCATTCCAAACCTTCTCCATTCATCATCTTCTCTACTACATATCTTAATTGGTTTGCCTCATAATATTTTTCGGAAGGCCCAATCCTCCTGTTATATCCCAGCCACAGGCTGGCCATGGTCACGTTCAAGATGATGACACTGAAGGGGATTTTGGTTTCCAAGATGAAACAGAAGAGGATTCTGGTTTGGGGATTTTGCAGCACTCTGAGCCTTCTGTTAAAGACATGCAGTTTCACTTTCAGCAAGATGACCTGTTGGCTCCAGAAGAGTCGGATACCGGTCAAGCTGACATTCTTCCTTTGGGAGTTTTTGAGGAGGATTCGGCAGCTATGACAAATAATGAGGAGGTAACTGGAGAACTAACAAATAATGAACTGAAGACCAGGTGCGAGTTAACAGTGACCCTGAGCTGTCCAGGGAAGACCGTTTGTCTTGGTGGGGCTCGGAAGCACTCGCTTGGCGCGCAAAAGTCAACTGTCAAAAGATTCAAGCTGTGGCAAAAGGAACGCCTTCCTGGGATGCTTTTAAAAAGCAGTTTCTTCGGACCATATTTTTGTCAGAGCAATTTCATTGCTTCACCCTTGTGCTGTGCTTTCTGAGGACTACTCTTTGCCCTGGGACTTCCTGCATTCTTGGACCCTGTTTCTTGCCTTTGGAACCTGTACTATAGATCCTGTGGACTAAGACTTTGTGCTCTGAACTTCATGTTTTTGGATTCTATGGATTTAAGATCTTATGTTTTGGATCTCTTGGACTAACTCCCTGCCTCATGGATTATTGCTATTATTTTGCCTTTGAATCATTGGACCTTGCCTCTTGAACTATTGGATTCTTATGCTTTATTGACTTCTTGCTACCTTTGGACATTCCCTTTATATTTGGATTTATCATTGATTGCTTGCTTCATCTATATTGCTTTGCTTTAATAAAGACTTTAAAAGACTATTGTGTGTTGACTGGGTATCTTAGCAAGGTGAATTTAGTCTGAGGTGCGACACCTCCTTCTTTTTGGGGGTTGTACCAAATTTGTTTGTTTAATCTGTTCTTTTTGCCATTATTGCAATATTTGTTTATCATTCGTTGACATTTATTTATTTCCTTTTCTGAAATCATTAATGGTATCATTCTGAACAAGAAATTTATTTTGGGTAAGACTTTCATTTTTACTAGGGCTATTCTGCCAAACCATGATAATCGCAGATTATTATAATCCTTTAACTTCCCCTCCATGTGTTTTCTTAATTCTTCTAGATTTTTTCTTTCTATGGATTTTAGATCTTTGGTTATGATTATTCCAAGGTATTTTATATTTTCTTTTATTCATATTCTCATGTCTTTTATATCCATCTGCTTTTTAAACTCCTCTTCCTCCTGCTTGGTATAATTAAATAACATTGCTTCTGATTTATTCCAATTTATCTTCAATCCAGTCGCCCATTCAAATTCTGTTAAATGTTTCTTAATTATTTCCATTTTCTTCATTATCTCCTTAATTGTTATCAATGTGTCATCTGCAAATAAGCTTATTTTTCCTAACTTTGTTCCTATGCCTTCTAATTCCTTGTCTTTTCTTATTACATTAGCCAGTAATTCCATTACCATTGCAAATAGTATAGGCGACATAGGACATCCTTGCCTTGTACCTCGTGTTACTTTTATCTCTCCTGTGATTCCATCATTTAGTATTATCTTTGTATAATTATCTGAATACAATTGGCTCATTATATTTTTTAACCTATTTCCTAATCCAAATTTGTTCATTATTGTTTGAAAAGTTGGCCATTCCACATTATCAAAGGCTTTAAATATATCCACAGCTAGAATCCCCGGGTTGTTTTTTTCCCCTTCTATTATTTGTATTTTATTTATTACTCTTCTTATCAGGTTGGACATTTGTCTCCCTTTAACAAACCCACATTGATCTTGTTTTATATATTTATACATAAAGTTGCTCATTCTGTTGGTAATAATCGCTGTTAAAATTTTTGCATCTTGATTAATTAATGATATTGGTCTGTAAGAACCAGGGTCTGTCGAGTCTTTTTTTGGTTTGGGTAATAGTATTGTTAATTATTGTTTCCATGATCCTGGTATTAGTTCTCCATCCATTATTGCATTGAATAATTCTAATAATTTTGGAGTTATCATTGCCTCAAATGTTTTATAATATTCTGGGCCCAGCCCATCAGGTCCAGGTGCTTTCCCAATTTCCTAATTACTTGTTCTATTTCTTCTTTCTTAATGGGTGCTTCTAATAACTCTCTGTTTCTTCTATTTTTACTGTCCAATTTGCTTCCACATATTTATGAATTTTATCCTTTGAGCATTTCCCAGCCTGATAGAGTTCTTTATAAAATTCTTCAAATATATTTAATTTGTCTTTCATTGACCTACAAATGTTTCCAGATTTATCTCTCACTGCGTTTATCTCATTTTTCATTTTTTTCTTTTGTGCGGCTCTGGCTAACATTTTTGAGTTTTTATTGCTATATTCGAAGAATTCCCTTTTCAAATATATCAAGTTCTTTTGAACCTCATCTATTTCTATCTTATCTAGTTCTTCTTTCTTTGCTCTCAATTCATTATATATTTGTGTTGTTCTTTCTATTATATATTGTTTTTTAATTTTTCTATGTCCTTTTCCAATTTGTTTTTCCTTTCTTCTTGTCTCTTTTTGAGATTATAGGTTTCTTTTATGCATAATCCTCTTGCCACTGCCTTCATAGTGTCCCAAAATATATTTCTTGATACATTATTGTCATTTATATCCCATATTTCTTGCCAATTTGATCCTATTCTTCTAATAATTTCATAATTTAATATATTGGAATTTAATCTTAATTGAGAATAAATCAGATTAAAAACCATGAAGGAATGAACAGGAAATAAAATCCAGAAACTTGAAACTTAAACACGCAAGCATAAACAAGACCCAAAATCCAGAAATTTTAACACTTGAAACAAGGCCATAGAACTTAAAATTTGTTGTTTCCACGTGAAATGCAATGTTGTTCTCACAAAGAGCTGTCCACTTGAAGCCCACTTAAAAGCTTCAATTCCCTCCCATGACATCACTCCTTGTACACCTGGTTCTTTGCTGCTTATCTCAAAGCCGCTGGGAAAAGCGAGTGTCCCTCTTTCACACTCTCTTGGTGCAGCTGCAGCCGCTTCGATCTAGGAAAAAAACTCACACTCCCCCACATTCTTTTAAGGAGCAAACTCTGACAGATTCTCATGGTAACAGATTTTGCTTTGTTCTCCTGAGAACTACCAGGAGATTCACTAACCCATCTCTTCATGCCATTTCCAGCCCCAAAAACCTCCTCCTGAGACTCCACAAAATCTCCTTCCTCATCTTCTGAAGCATCTGATTCTTCACAAACTATAACAATGGAAGAGACTGCAGTCATTTTCTTTAGTTTGAGACAATGGGGAAGGACAAGATTTTACCACTCTTTTAATACCAGTTTGGAAAAAAAATATTTCTGGGTATGGAGACAACAAATTATGCTGACCTATTTAATGGTGATGGCTTCAAATGTTATCACAGTCAGACTTATAACTAGAATAGTCTTTTATGTAATGAAAGTGGCTAATCTAGTTTTACTTACTTATTTGTTGCATTTGTATGCTGCCTTCCTTTTAGAGTGGGTCCCAATGCCTCTTAAGAATAATCACAGAATTTCTTATCTTCAATGAAACAGTGTCTTGACACATTGGGGAAAAAGGTTAACTGCCCTAAGACTGAAAAGGTCAGCACTTTTTTTCCACTTTATGTATTTCTTGAGCAGAAAACATTTCTTTTTTCTTGCCTCAGAAGTATTCTTTTTTCTGTGCAACATTTTTAGACCAACAACAATCATTCCTATGGAAAAGTTTTGGCACAATATTCTTTCTTTCCTTTTTGTGTGTGCGTTTGGTCCCCCCCCCCCATTTTTCTTGTAACTGTTGCATCCATGTTTGAAATTGATTAACTCTTTATTTCAAACAACCTTTAGTTTCTCTGTTGGGAAATCAGATAATCTGGTTTGAGTGCCTGGAATGCCACCTCTTAAATTTGATAAGCTGTCCACCAAAAGTATCAACAATTTGTGTAGCTTGAATTTCTGTTTATTGACATGTTTACAGTTCGTTACTGATCCCATAGGATGGTTCAGTACACCTATAGCTTCAACTGAATTAAAAGCACAGACTAGTTAAGTTCAGGATCAATAAACAGAAGAGGGCCTGCCAGTTTTAGTATCTGGGCTCATAACTCATTGCTGAGCAAAGTGGTATAGCCTGACGACAACATGGTGCACAATCACTGGCAACTCCGGTAGCCTCTGGATTGATTTGCTCAATCTGCTCCTCCAGCTATGAAGAAAGATTGCCATTCTACTTCTACTGAGTGCATGCCATTTTGTAGCAGCAGGCCAGATATGTAATATAGTCATTGGAAAAGTATGTCTCCCCCTCCACCCCCCACTCACAAAAAGTTAATCACAGCTTTACAGGATTTGATTTATGCCACCTCTACTTTTGATTGATAGGTCTGAACAACTAGAACTGTAGAAATGCAAGTTTTAAACAGAAATTGCACTCATGCATCAGGAGTGTGAATTTGGAAGGAGAGAAGGTTGCATGAGTTTTGTAATAATATTAACATTAGACCAATTTTAGGACCAGAGTGGAAAGTTCTTAATTAATGAATAGGGACCTTGTCACATGCAGTGCCAGAATTGCCGCAAATTGCACCGGATTGCGCTGATGTTGGTGGCGCCTGCCCAGGGGGTGTGGGAACCTGCCACCCCATGCCCTGCACCATCCCAGCTTCTCCCCTACCTCATAACTTGGGGGAAGCCTCTTTAATCTGGCTCAATTCCCATCTTTCCATAAGGAAAATTGGGAGCCTCCTATCGTGTGCCGCCAGAATTTGTTTGGGTTTTAGCGGCAATTCAGCCATGGAGCTGCCCCAGAAGTACTTTTCCAGGATGTGATGGGAGCTGGTGGGCTTCATGGCTAAAGTAGAAAAAAAACCCTTCACCACCACCAAATTTGGTCCCATGTGAAGAGGTCCTGAATCGGAGTCAACATAGACAGCTACACAGAGGAGAAAATACTTGTATTGGATGCTTATCAGCATATCTACTTCTTTGTCATCGTTGCCCTTCTTGTAATGGCTGCCTCATCTTCATATCTATCCTTCTGGGCCCAAGTTAGACTACTATTTTACCAGAAGACAAAGTTGTAGCAATTTCTCCTTCTCCTTCTCCTTCTCCTTCTCCGTCTCCGTCTCCGTCTCCGTCTCCGTCTCCGTCTCCGTCTCCGTCTCCGTCTCCGTCTCCGTCTCCGTCTCCGTCTCCGTCTCCGTCTCCGTCTCCGTCTCCGTCTCCGTCTCCGTCTCCGTCTCCGTCTCCGTCTCCGTCTCCGTCTCCGTCTCCTTCTCCTTCTCCTTCTCCTTCTCCTTCTCCTTCTCCTTCTCCTTCTCCTTCTCCTTCTCCTTCTCCTTCTCCTTCTCCTTCTCCTTCTCCTTCTCCTTCTCCTTCTCCTTCTCCTTCTCCTTCTCCTTCTCCTTCTCCTGTTTGTTCACTTGAAGAGGAGAATTGAACACAGAGGAGTGTAACAAAAGAAGCAGGAACATCAAGTCATGATGGTTTGGCTTTCCTAGGGGTCTTGACAAATGCCCAGTGATATTGAACCTGATATCACTGTGTTTGTATATCACTTTTCAGTGTATATCATGCACTTGTTGCTACTGTTGGTTTGCCTCTGCCTCTGCTCTGCATAGCCTTACACTGTTGCTCCCTGCCCACCTTCTCCTTCCTTCTTTGAATTAATAAGAAAATTGAGGCCAAGAGGAGTGTAGTGTGTGTGTGAGTAACTGGTCTCCCCGTTGAGATGAACTTATTTTATTAAATTGATTTCATGTCACCTTCACATTAACTTACTACCGATTGATTTTACAACCTTTAAAACAGTTCAGTGAATTGAGTACTGCTAGCAGCACTAACACTAATCCGCCCTGAATTACTCTGCCTCTGCTGCACTTAGCATTACAGTTTCTGTAATAACACAATCTGAAACAAGGTGATTTCTATTTCATGTCTCACCCAAAGCCCATTGCCTCATGCTGCCATTTTCAAACTGTACAGAAGCAGAATTTGAAGACATAGCTATGCTCCTTTCTGTTCCCTATCCATGTACTTGGTACTCAGGGCCAAGGTGAAGATCTCACAATGATGAGCCTGAGCAGCTGTGAAATATTCACCTGAGAACATGAAATTGATGGACCTGTTTCACAGACCCAGAAAATAAGGAGAGAGAACTAGGCATTCAATTTGAGAGCCTAATTCCCTGGCTTGAATGTACTGTCTCCCTTTGGCACCAAATCCAGATCTTTGACTGGTCTGTCTGAAGGGTTCCAACAATAAAAAATTAAAGGCCCGCTGTAAATATGTCTCTGGTGACAATGCGGTGCAAAGAAAAACTCCTTGAGGGAAATAGGGTTTTGGTCTCTCTCATAAATATGTCATGTAAGTTGCTGAGTTCATCCAGTTATACCAGCTTCCAAAGTGCACACATCTTTGATTAGGGAGAATTCTGTGCTGGTGGCTCTTCATGTTCTCAAACAGAGTACCACAAGCACTTAATTTGGTCAGATAACTACCAGGAATTTTTTTCATGTTAGGAATGACTAGAGAAACTGGAAGTTGCTTCCAGTGTGAAAGAGTTGGCCGTCTGCAAGGACATTTCCCAGGGGATGCCTGGATGTTTGATGTTTTACCATCCTTGTGGGAGGCTTCACTCATGTCCCTGTATGGATCTGGAGCTGACAGATGGAATTCATCAGTGATCTCCCCGGGTTGGATTGGAACCGGCAACCGGCAATCTAGGTTTCTGAACCCAGTATCAGCATGGTTTTCCAGGTGTATGGAGACTGGCCAAGTTCTTTATCTTTCCATTTTTAGGTAAGGGTAAAGGTTTTCCCCTGACATTAAATCTAGTTTTGTCTGACTCTAAGGGCTGGTGCTCATCTCCATTTCTAAGCCGAAGATCTGGTATTGTTAGACACCTCCAAGGTCTACATGCTATGCTAATTATATATATATATATACACACACACATATACATATACATGTATACATATATACAAGGAGCCTCCGGTGGCTCAGTGTGTTAGAGTTGCAGTTCAAAAACATGCAAATGTGAGTAGATCAATAGGTACCGCTCCGGCGGGAAGGTAACGGCATTCCATGTCATCATGTCGGCCACATGACCTTGGAGGTGTCTACAGAAAATGCCGGCTCTTTGGCTTAGAAATTAACTTAATGTCAGGGAAACCTTTACCTTTACCTATACATATATACAATATATTTATTTATTTATTTATTTGCGACATTTATATACCGCCCTTCTCACCCCGAAGGGGACTCAGGGCGGTTTACAAGTATATATACATACAAGTATATATACATACAACCCTAACCCTAATTTACAATAATATATACTATTATAGTATATTGTATATGCATATAATATTAATATTATTTTGTAATACAATATAATACTAATAATACAATATAATAATATTAATTATATATTATATATTACATGTAATATTACTAATAATATTACAATATATTGATATAGTACAATGTAGTAATTTATTGCCAGTATTGTGTTATGCTAATAATATAATATTGTATGTAAATTTAATTTGCAAGCCGCTCTGAGTCCCCTTCGGGGTGAGAAGGGCAGGATATAAATGCATTAAATAAATAAATAAATAAATAAATAAATAAGATCATGTGGCCAGCATGACTGCATGGAGTGCCATTGCCTTCCCCCCAGAGCAGTACCTATTAATCTACTCACATTTTCATGTTTTTGAACTGCTAGGTTGGCAGAAACTAGGGCTCACCCCGCTTCTTGGATTTGAACCACTGACCTTTCGGTCAGCAAGTTAGGCAGCTCAGCAGTTTAACCCACTGCACCATCAGGGCTTCATTTTTAACCAGTTACCTATTGTCAGCCTACTGTTTTAGAGTTGTTGAGGTCTTGTGCATTTTATTCCCTAAAACAGAGCAAGAGATGGCAAAACCATTAGTATTACTCAAATTTTTTTTATTAGAGATCATTCTGTGATTGTTTTTTTTACTTCCTCTTAATCTAAAAATTTACTAATGTTTGCAAATTTATTCACAAACAGGGTGGAAGTAATATTTGAAAAATAATAATGATTTTTTGTGATGGCAGAACTGACAAATAAGCCTTTCAAGGAGCTGAGTGATGAATTCTCGAAAGTCTAGTTTTGAATCCCTGTGCATTCAGCCATGTTTGGTATGATGAATGAAACTTGTCACCTTTATTTTTATTATTTTTTTTAAAAGATTTCTCATCTTTAGTGGTTATGTAGCAGGCACATACCTGTTCCTGCTGGGAATCACTGTATCTATCTATTGAACGGTTTGTGCAGTGTTGTTTATCTTATTCATAAAACATGATGGAAAAAGCATTTTAATAATGCAGAATTATGAGATTAAGAAATACTTCATATATTTGCTTCTATTTAAAACATAGCAAAAATATGAAATCCATGTAAATGTCAAATAAATTAACTCATTTTAATTGTTTTTCACATTTTAGAGACATTGACATTTCAGAGATTTTAAACTGTCTATAACCACGCAAACATCTTTTTAATAGGAAAAGAACCAGTCAAGTTGTAAAGTACCCAAGTGTTTTAAAATTCACTATGTTAATTAATCACAACATTAATGTCTAATCATTGCCATGTTAATTTGGCTACTAATTGATATTTAATGGGGTTGTGCTAACAGCTTTGTAAGAAGGTGTATTGCAAAGAATCATCCAGTGGGATGGAAGTGTCTTGCTTTGGAAAGTTCAGAGAAAACTGAATTTGACTTACAAGTCAATATAAAAGGTAAAGATTTCCCCTGACATTAAGTCCAGTCATGTCTGACTGGGGGTTGGTGCTCATCTCCATTTCTAAGTCGAAGAGCCGGCATTGTCCTAGACACCTCCAAGCTCATGTGGCCGGCATGACTGCATGGAGCGCCGTTACAATTCAATATACTTTTACCTTTAAAATGACCTGGCAAAAAAGCCCAAAGCTATCTGTAGATATTTACTGCTCTTTCCATTTGTCTGTTCTAACTATTTCTATTTCCCTTCTAAGTTTTAGTATGGACTTTAACAAAGATATCTGACCAGTTGCAACCCTACTCCAAAATGACTTCAGTACCTTGGACAACACTTCTTAAGGTAGGTTAATTGATCAATCAGTCCTTCTACACTGCCACATAATTCACAATATCAAGGCAGATAATCAACATTATCTGCTTTTAACTGGAGTCTACACTGCCATATAAACCAGTTCAAAGCAGATAATGTGGATTTTATTTATCTGTGTAGGAGATGCCTCAGTGAATGTTGTCCAGCTTTTAAAAATATCCCCAAAAACTAGAAATGTAGTCAGATTGTAAAATTAATTGGCGATGATTCCATCATTGAAAAAGCTACTTGAATATATATTATTACTGTGTTGGTTTCAGTAGATAGACAGGTTTACATCAGAGGCTGCTCTTTTTCTAGAAGGCTCTAAAACCAGTTTAGATTTAAGATTTTAGATGGCTGCTGAGGGCTTGGTTGTATCCCTTGTTTAGCATTGTACAGTGGGCCCTTGATATCTTTTGAGATTTTGGTCTAAGACCAAAATTATTTATGTATGTTTATTTATTTAGAAATGTATTTATTTCTATCCCACTTTTCTCCTGTGGGTGGGATTCAAAGCGGCAGACAACATATAAAATTCTTACAAATACATCTGACCGCAATACATAATCAGATTAAAACATCATATCCTAATATAAAAACCCAATTAACATATCAAATAAAACAATTTTAAAAACTTGCAGCAAAATGTGGATAATAAAATCCGTGGCTGCTCAAGTGTCATTATTCACAGAAAAATGTTATCCCTATATTAAATGGCAAAATCAAGGTTTACTTTTTGGGTTATTGTTTGAAATAGTTGAAAGTTGTGGATACAGAATCCATAGCCATAAAAGGCTGACTGCAATTCTGTTTCAAACAGAGTTTCATCAGTTTACTTCTACTATAGTATCCTCAGTATGTGTCCTCTCCTACTATTTCGCCTACTCTAAATATACACATTTTAAAATCACAACTGCATCTATTGGTGTCAGTCTTGCCAATGGATTCTAGTAGAGGGCTTTTGAATGTGTTGGAGATTTCACTCAAGATTTTCGGGAAGGTCTAGATAAAATACTCATAACCATATGAAAAGAGCCATGATGTCTGAAGATGTTTGCGTGAGCTTGACCTTTAACAGAATTGCCTTGGGGTCACAGTGACCTAGATATATGTGTACTCCCATGGATAGTGTCTTCTTTTCCAATCTGTCTCTAATTTCAAGGCTTTTGCCCAACTCCTGTTTTTCTGTTCTGTTATCGCTGCTAAATTCCCTGCTGTGATCGGTGTGGTTTGCAGAAGCTATGATCTTCAGTCCTTTTTTTTTCTCAACAAGAGAAATTGAAAGAGGTCTTGCCATTAGCAGGAGACCAAAGTAAGAATTCACCTCTACCCCCAAGTTTGCGTAACTTCAGTAGAAAGTCTACCAAGTACACATTTCCAGTCTTTTCTCTCCATGATGCAAAAAACATACAGCGAGTAAGTACAGAAGGCTGCTTGATCGAAGGGAGAAATGCAAGCCACCCATATAATATTTCTAATTTTTAGAAGTCCATGAAACAAAACAGCTGCTATTGTAGTTTTACTCATTATACACAATATTCACACTCTTTTGTGCGAATTTAAGAACCTTCATTACTGCCACAACAGGAGAAAATGCAGTATCTCATTCTTACAGCTCATAATGAGACAAGAGGAGATTTACTTCCTTACACAAATTATCATCTCTTGTTGACCCCTCATGTTATTTTCCTCTACTGACTAGAGATGAGTGACATGAATGATCAAGAATCAATAGAAATCTTATCTGTGACACAATGATAATAATAAAATGGATGTGCCTAACTCTATACCACATTTAACTCTTGATTATCCAGATTGTGCAGAATGGATAAGATCACATTGAAACATCTTTTAATAACACACAGTTTGTATGAAATTATAAATTTGTTTATAAAATCAAGGTCTTTTCAGCTCCTCTGAAAATCATACATTATCACCTAGAACCCTCCCAAACATGGAAGCAGAGAAAAACAACTCATATTAGATCAGAGAGTTATGTGATTCTAACAGATTATGTGACTGGTATTAATGCAAACAATATGGTAAAAAATGATTGCAAACATGGACCAATGTAATCTTCAGAAATCAAATTCATATACAGCTCTTTTGTGTGGAAAACAGCATTTTCAGTGAAGGAGAAGATGTTTCCTGAGCAGAAAATGCTGAAGTTGGAATCTTATTCTGCATAAAATAACATTGATTTCTGTACCAGAAACCGCTTTTCTGCATAAAAATAAGACATTACTTGTCATTGTTGGTTGAATGGAATTTAAAAAATTAAGTCCACAAAGTACTTTTTTCCAAGTTGTGATAAATGAGACAAACAAACACAGACAAGGCAAAGGCTTCTCCTTTCATTTCCGGTCTCTGGAAGCGGTGCCTCTTGGTGAGACCATGTCTTTATGATGTGTCTTCATAATAAAAGTATCACTTCAATCATAGCTTGCAATGTGGACTTGTGTGATGTCCCATGGACCCTTGGGCCGTGAACCTGACTCCATTGTGGACAACAGTGATGAGGAAACAGGTTTAGTGCCAATTCAGCAAGACTCTGCCCCGTTCCAGATGTTCCCTATTGACAATTCTAGTTCGGTGCTCATTAAAAAGGGCCTTGAAATGGAGTCTTCTCTTCCCAGTTCCCCTCCCTTTGATAGAAGGATGTTTGTGGAAGAGACGAAGCGTGCGATTAGCGTCAAGGGAATCTGCTGATTAACCTATTTTCCCCTGAGAATTCTAAGGGAGGTTTGCATCTGGTCAAGATGTTGTTCTAGCTCTTTTCCCTTGGGAAAAGAGCAGTTGAGACACCTGTTCCGAGGGAAGATTCGAAGTTCTTAAAAGTTCTGTGCGCTGGCTAGCCAGCGCGGAGTCAACGTGTCTGTTTGGAGGATTAACTTCGCTTCCAGCCAAGTGTGGACTACATTTAAGTCCACTACCTTCCAGCCTTGCCGTGCCTTGCCTGGCCGTGTTCCTTGTCTTGTCTTGCCGTGTTTCCAGCCTTGCCTTGTCGTGCCGTGTATCCAGCCTTGTTTCAACTCCTTGCCTTGGACTTGCTTTGAACTCCAGTAAAAGGCTTGGACGTTTCCCCACTCAAACTGCTTGGAAGTTTGAGTGTGTTTTGGTTTTGGATTACAAACTTTGAACTCTAATATTATACATTGGACAATTATTACTGGACTATATTTGACATTTCCTGAAAGGTCTATTGATGAACTATACCTTCTACTTGTTTTTGTTTTTTCTTAATTCCTTAATAAAGATATTAGATTGTTTATTGGCCTCGGTGTATTGGTTTCCAGTGCCTCGCAGCCAGGGGCGTCACAACTTTATTGTTTCTCCTGTTAAGCGTCTCCCTGCGGATGTAAAGATTCTGTAAGTAAGTCCCCTAAATACTCCCTTTTTTGTATTTTGAATGTATGTGAATGAGGATTTATCACACAAAGTCGCTATTCCACGACAGTTGCATGATCACTGCTGGGGATACATATTGGGTGGATCACTTTCATTATTGTACTTCTCTTAATTAAAGGCAATTATGCCAAATTGCCAACTGAGATTGTAGATTTGCAGTTGGATGCTCCTGGTATTTTGTGATAGCCTGCTTCAATGCCAGTTTGCCAGCCTTTTGTGATAGTCCTATTTGTATATAAGTGTATTGGAATAGAATCAGAATGGTGTAGGGTTCAAATTCTGCTCAGTGATGGACACCCAGTAACCAATTAGGAGACGCAGTAACGCAATGGGTTAAACCTTTGTGCTGGCTGAACTGCTGACCTGAAGTTTGGATTGCTGACCTGAAGGTTGCTGGTGCATAATGTTGATTTTACTGTGTTTTTACTCATTGTAATATGCTTTTATCTGTTGTACTTTGTTTTATTGCTTTCGGGCTTTTGCCCTGTGTTAGCCGCCCCGAGTCCCTGCGGGGAGATGGAGGCGGGATGCGCGCAGATGCCAGTAGGGTGGCCTTTTGCAGTTGGCAGATTGTAATTTTGTCAATGTCTATTGTTTCCAAATGCTGGCTGAGATCTTTTGGCACGGCACCCAATGTGCCCATCACCACCGGGACCACCTGCACTGGTTTCTGCCAGAGTCTTTGAAATTCAATCTTGAAGTCCTGATAGCGGCTGAGTTTTTCCTGTTGTTTTTCGTCAATGCAACTGTCACCTGGGATGGCGACATCAATGATCCAAACCTTTTTCTTTTCCACAACTGTCTGGTGTGTTGTGTTCCAGAACTTTGTCAGTCTGGATTTGGAAGTCCCACAGTATCTTTGCGTGTTCATTTTCCAATACTTTTGCAGGTTTGTGATCCCATGAGTTCTTTGCTGCTGGGAGGTGGTACTTGAGGCATAAGTTCCAATGAATCATTTGGGCCACATAGTTGTGCCTCTGTTTGTAGTCTCTCTGTGTGATTTTCTTATAGCAGCTGAGGATATTATCAATGGTTTTGTTGGTTTCCTTGCACAGTCTGCATTTTTTGATCTTGGCCTCAATTGCCTTTGTTCTGATGGCTTGCTCCTGGGGTGCAAGGATCAGGCCTTCTGTCTCCTTCTTCAGGGTCCCATTCGTGAGCCAGAGCCAGGTCTTCTCCTTGTCAGCTTTTCCTTCAATTTTGTCAAGGAACTTTCCATGTAATGTCAGCTCTAGTTTGTAGTGCGATTTTCTTGTACTGATTCTTTGTCTGATGTTTTTTGAGGAGTTTCTGATTTTTGACTTCAATCAAAGCAGATATAAAAATAAAGTTGTCGTTGTTGTTGTTATTATTATTATTATTATTATTATTATTATTATTATTATTATTATTATTATTATTATTATTATTATCCACGAGACAGGGTGAGCTCCTGTCTATCAGCTCTAGCTTGCAGGGATATGAGAGAAGCCTCCCAGCTAATACATCTGGGCATCCCCTGGGCAATATCTCTGTAAACAGCCAATTCTCTCACACCACACATGTTCTCAAGTCGTTTCTGAAACTAGCCAATTTGAGGCAAATTTTCTGCAGAGGAAATCAATGGCAACCTTCTTCTGAACCAATCTCACCAAGAAAAATCATGTGATACATTCTGTTTAGGATCTGCATAAGTTGAAAATAGATTGAAGGTGAACAACAACAACATAATTGAAAACATAAGCGGGGAAGCAGACCCAAGGCAGCTCGGAATGAAGCCTTTTAAAAATCAGGAACAACATTCATCCTTTGTTCCAAAATGAGTCAGTTTTTGCTCTCACTCACATTAGTTTTCAAAGCTTCAATTCTTTATGTACTGAATATGAAGGATTGAATGCCCTGGGATCCAAAGAGAGATTTTTTTTAATATAATCAAACTGCGAAAGCCTTGGGACTGAATGGATTACCTGTCAGTTTCGTTTGCTCCCATATTCATTTTCTTAAAAATCTCAAGATGTTTCTATCCCAAATAGGAAGATATTTGCAGCATCTGGTAAAATCGCATCCAAAATGAGCTGAAATGAAATTTGTCTTTAGTCTGAATACAGATACGTCTCGATGTTGCAACGTTAACCGCTAGTTCCTGTGAGAATAGTCTGCGTGGATCAATTTTTTAAAAGTTGTCTAAAATGTGTGGTTGAAATGGAGCAAAATGGGACTATATCAAAACCCACGAGAAAATAGCATTGCTGGTTCCCATTCCTCCACAATCATCGGTATATTATTAATGGAAGAATCCAGTCCAGCTAGGAATTCAGTTGAGAAGTGAGATACCATGATGCTAATAGTGTCTGATGTTGTGACTACATTTTTAGAATAAGCATGCTTCCCCCATGCGTTTTCACTTTCCTCCAACACAGAATGAAGTGAATCTAACAACAGCAAAAAAGCAAAGAAAAAAAAACCCTGAACTTTAGTGAAGGTTATGAGCATTGGGAAATGAAAAGAGTGTTTAAGGCTATGCCAAAATGCCACTTTCCTTTCCTGCACTTTACTACTCTATTTGCAAGCTGGAACGAGCCACAAACATACCATTAGGCATCGCCTTATTCAAAATTCCACTTTATTATAGATTTTAAACATTCTCATGTGAAGGGAAATTAATGCATAAACTTTCCCATTTTGGCTGAGCATGGAAAGGACCCTCATGAATACAGTTGCTACCTTTTCCCAAGACAGCATGTTTCCAGTCCCAGGCCTATAGCCAAAAAGCCGAGTTAGACTAGTCAGGGTGGTCAGTTAAATGAAAAATAGGTGTAACATGATATTTGAACATGCAGTATTAATAGGTGCAACTGTTGCACCCCAGGCCTGGAAACCCCTGTGATCACAGCACCACACAAGTCCAGAATATAATAATAATAATAATAATAATAATAATAATAATAATAATAATAATAATAACAACAACTTTATTTTTATATCCGGCCACTGTCTCCCCGCAGGGACTCAGGGCAGCTAACATGGGGCCAAGCCCAAATTTCCACAACAAGCAAAATAAAATACATTTACAATAAAACGAACATCATAGACATTTAACATTATATAAATCAAACCAACATTTTAACAATAATATAATGGTAAGTAAAACCGCCAAATAAAAACAATACAGCAGGTTAAAATAGTAAAAGGCTGGGCAGTGGTGCAAAGAGAGCATGGATTATGGTCCAATGAGGTAGATAAAAGATGCTGCTGTAAAAAGGAGAAATTTGAGGTAGGATAGAGGATAGCAATTACCAATTAAGGACAAAAAGCAAAAAGAATATAAGCAAACAGTTTATTGTAAAATATATCAAAAGTATAGGAACAATTAATAATAATAATAATAATAATAATAATAATAATAATAATAATAATAATAATAGGGATTTAGCCCAAGGCAGGTGTCGCCTTGGGGCCCCTGGTGGCACAGTGTGTTAAAGCGCTGAGCTGCTGAACTTGCAGACCAAAAGGTGCCGGGTTCAAATTCCGGGAGCGGAATGACCTCTCACTGTTAGCTCCAGCTCCTGCCAACCTAGCAGTTCGAAAACATACAAATGTGAGTAGATCAATAGGTGGGAAGGTAACGGCGCTCCATGCAGTCATGCCGGCCACATGACCTTGGAGGTGTCTACGGACAACGCCGGCTCTTCGGCTTAGAAATGGAGATAAGCACCAACCCCCAGAGTCGGTCATGACGGGACTTAACATCAGGGGAAAACCTTTACCTTTACTTAGGTGTCGCCTTATCTAGCTTTGGGTTATCTTGACCAGTTGGGATCCTGATTTAAAGTTTTGGAAACTTGAGGAATCAAATTATTTTTAAGTAACTTTCCAAGTATTACATATTGTTACCAGTAAGGATGAAAAGAGTAAAGTGGAATCCTTTTCACAGATTTGTTTGAAAAGAAACGGTTGCACTCCTGGTGTTTTCTGCACTGTTTACAGACACCAAGGAGCGGTTTGCCAGGCATGGGTGCCCAAAGCAGGCCATTTTGAAGCCTCCATTTGCTCAGAGAAGCCACAGCATGGAACTAATAGAAGGCTTTTTGTGATGAAAGTTGGGCTGAAGAAAAATATTCCTTTCTTCCCATCTTCATTCTGCTGTATTATGTATTATTTTTGACTCCGTCCAAGCACTCAGATATGATCAGCAGAAATGACAGAATGGTACTTGATGGATAATTTAAAGCAAAACATAACAATAATAGCTATTCGCTACATATAGTTCCCATTACTTGGCTTGGACATTGTTGATGATTTCTGATTGGTTCACGTATGTGAAATTCCTGATATATTTCCAAACTCCATGAACAGCCAGTGATTTCTTTTGAATTAAATTGAATAGAAGCATGAGTGTACCTCCCAGCTTTAGTTTGCTGACCTTATAGTTTCACGAAGTGGAGAAATATTTACATAATTCTGCTGCTCTTGTGAAGTTTGCCATTCAGATCATATATCTCTCTCTCAACAAAAGCATACTATAGATTTCTCTTTAAGCCAATGTCATTATTAACCCTCCATTCTAAAGACAGACGCTGCACCAATTTAGAGTTCCACAGACTGTAAATTTACTTCGTATTTATTTTTATCATTGCCTTTGGTGAGCAAAGATGAACACTACATATCTGTATGTATAGACAATCATAGCAGGAATCCATTCAAAGCAAATTTCTGGAAGGGGAAATGTATCTTTACAATCCTTTGGCCTGAATCTGACAAATGCAAAGTCAGATTCTTTATTTGCATCAGCTACAAACCATTGCAATTAAAGGTAAAGGTTTTCCCCTTGACATTAAGTCTAATCGTGTCCGATTCTGGGTGTTGGTGCTCATCTCCATTTTTAAGTCCAAGAGCCGGCGTTGTCAGTAGACGTCTCCAAGGTTATGTGGCTGGCATGACTGCATGGAGCGTTGTTACCTTTCTGTTGAAAGTACCTAGTGATCTACTCACATGTGCATGTTTTTGAACTGCTAGGTTGGCAGAAGCTGGGGCTAACAACAGGAGCTCACCCCATCCCACGTACTCGAACTGCCGACCTTCTGGTCAGCAAGTTCTGCAGCTTAGCTGTTTAATCCGTTGTGCCACCATGGTCCCATTGCAATTACAACGTATTAGTTTAGTAAAGTTAAAAGTTACCATTTTACAATGCCTATAAACCATGATAGTCAGATGTAGTCCTTATAATATACAGTGCAAAACATTATGAAAGTTACATAAAGTTGAGACTCAAAAATCAGCCTTGTTCCAAAAATATCTGCTATGAACTTTTAACTGACCCAGATTACTTCTATCTTGTCTGGATTGAATTTGAATTTGTTTTTCCTTGTTCCATTCATTACAAAGGAAAAGCACCAATTTAGGACCGAAAGAGCTTCCTTGGCTTGTGGCAGAAATTGAGTCGAATCTGAATTCCTTAATATTATGCCTAAGGAGAAACTGTATTGACCTCTATAATTTTATATCTTGATGTGCTAATAGTATTACTGCATTCTTAACAAACTAAGTCTTGTCTTATCCTTCCCAGCTTTTAATAATAAGCTGTCAGAATAATTTAATGTGGAAATAATTCTCATGCCAACAAAGGTCTATATTTGATGAAATTCACCTGCTGTTCCTCTCCAGTAGAACTGAGATGTGCATACTAAGCCACACACCTCTCATCCATGAAATAATATAACATAATTTAGTTATTTCAGCTAGTTCGTCCTTTGGTAATATTCCCATTAATAAAGGATACAGGTTTTTAAAACTCCAATTAATTCAGGATTTAAAATGGGAGCTTATATTCTCTTGGCACTTGGCTACAAAATGTGTCGGGGAAAGGGTTCTCCTTCTGGTTCCAAACCTTAAGCCACAGTTGATCTCATTAGTTGTTGTACAGACAGATTCTGGGACAAAGAAAAAGGACAAAATCCTTTTGCAAGACATTAAAAATATGGAGTAAAATCATAAGCCATGCCACATAAACCATGCCCAATTATTGTGTTGGTTTTAGACTTGGAAAGTGGTCACTGGATGTGTAGCTATCCCCCTTTCCTCAAAAGTGGAAGTGGTGGGTCTTGGCATCTTTTAGATTTCTGGAAAAGAGAGATCCAACCTGTACTAAAAAGGAAGCAAGAGCTATGTAAAACAGCCAACTTTACTTAACCTTGCTTTTACATCCAAATTCCCTCCTGTTTCTTCTTTCTCCCTTTTCCAAATCTGCCTCTGTACTGCTCTGCTAAGTCAGTTCTTGGCAGCCATTCCCTCAATTTATACATCTCTTTATGGTCATTAAGGGCCCTTCCAGACAGGCCATATATCCCAGAATCTGATCTCAGGTTTTCTGTTTATCTCAGATTATCCGGTAGTGCAGACTCATATATTCCAGTTTAAAACAGAAAACCAGTTCATGGAATATAAAGTTTGTCTGGAAGAGCCCCTAAGGCCCCCTCTACACTGCCATATAAAATCCAAATGATCTGCTTTGAACTGGATTATCTGGCAATGTATATTCATATAATCCAGTTCAAAGCAGATAATGTGTATTGTCTGTTTTGACAATCTGGATTATATAGCAGTGTAGAGGGGGCCTAAGTTTCCTTTCTTCAGTCTTAATAATAATAATAATAACAACAACAACAACAACAACAACAACAGGATAAACTCAGCCGCTATCAGGACTTCAAGACTGAACTGCAAAGACTCTGGCAGAAACCAGTGCAGGTGGTCCCGGTGATGATGGGCACATTGGGTGCTGTGCCAAAAGATCTCAGCCGGCATTTGGAAACAATAGAAATTGACAAAATCACGATCAGCCAACTGCAAAAGGCCACCCTACTGGGATCTGCGTGCATCATCCGAAAATACATCACACAGTCCTAGACATTTGGGAAGTGTTCGACTTGTGATTTTGTGAAACGAAATCCAGCATATCTATCTTGTTTGCTGTGTCATAAAATAAAATAATAAAAATAATAAGTTTATTTATATCCCGCCTCCATCTCCTCCGAAGGGGATTTGGGGTGGCTCACAGAAATATCAAATCAAAACAATAACAGTATACAATACACCAATCGACAAAAACATGCATCAATGATAAAATCTAAACTTTAACCTATAAAATAAAAACATGCTTAATAAAACATAGAATTAAAACCAGCAAGGTTACAGTAATACAGTACAGTTTTCTTTTAACCCTCCTATTTACGTTCACACACATTGATATTCTAATATTTTTATTGTATCAGAAGCGAATTGAGAACATACTACAAGTTGCTTCTGGTGTGAGAGAATCGGCCGTCCACAGAGATATTGCCCAGGGGACATCCGGATGTGTTATCATCCTTCTAAGAGGTTTCTCTCATGTCCCTGCATGGGAAGCTAGGGCTGACAGATGGGAGCTCATCCTGTTTTGCAGATTTGAACTGCCAACCTTCAGGTCAGCAACCCAACCTTCAGGTCAGCAGTTCAGCCGGCACAAGGATTTAATCCATTGCACCACACGGCTTTTGATATCCTGATGATATATTTAGGTCTATAAAAGTCTTTGCATCCAGACTAATGCTGGTATATCTTTGAATATGGATACATGTCAGGGTTGCCAAAGGGGAAAGTTGGGAATGTACCTGTACCTTGAATGGTTGCGTAGAAGAGATAATTGAAGCAGGTGTCACTTGTTATCTATTTGCATGGACAAGCAGCATCAACAGAAATTCCTCTTTTGCTTAACCATTACAGGTACAAAATCCATCTCCAACTTGCCATTTGGCAACTGTAGTGTATGTGTGAATGGATGGTCAAATATAAGAGGCTGGCTACTTTTCTTACAACTACTCTGTAATTTAAGGACAGCATTTCTTTGTTTCTTAGCAAATATGTCCATTTAACGATTGTTTAACTTTCCAAAAATTATTTTGTTCAGAAAGAAGAATGCAAATCAGGTAAGCCCATGCCAGTCCTATCTATTGCTTTGCATGCTCCCTACCCCTATAAGTGCAGATTTTGCTTTAATTCTGAATTTTATTTTGCTATATATAAACCCTCCCTCCCTGATCAGCCTGGAATCCCATTCTTGGAAAACTTGAGTAGGGCCCCTCTTATTGAATGTCACCAGGAAAGGTCATTTGACAAGAGAAAGTGTGGGGAACCAGTCTAATCTCTATCATCATATAATTGCACTGTGACAAATGGAAGCATTAGACTTGATAAGGATTTAATAAAAATGCAAATCTAGCCAGCCGGCGCCAGAAATGTGAAAGCACAAAAGGTCCCAAATGAAGTTTAACTAAAACAATGCAATTTTTTTGTCTGCTGTGTTTCCCCAAATGATTTCAATCTGAGTCTGAATATATCACTGAATGGCAATTTTAATGTGGTGGGAAACACACAATTGGTAATTGTGGTTGCGTTTATACAGCATTTTGTTTTTAAAAAGGAACTGGCGCAAGGGGAGCTGCTATTTCTTTTGCATTTGTGTGAGATCAATGTAAACATTGCCATTTGTTAATATTAGTATTAACGTTTTTCCTATTTGCATACGTTTTGATGTAGTTTACACAATAACACAAAACAGCAAAAATCATGTATTAAAATAATGCAGAGATTCTGTATCCTTTGTGATAGTATGCAAATCAGTTTATGATAATATTACTAAAATATCTAATTTAATTATTAATGTCTATATATACCATTCTGTTCTCTTTACCTTCAAAGAATGGTTCGGAACTAAGTTTTATCACAAGTTAGGCTGATATCTAAATTAATTATATGCCTTCCAGGAACTATTAGTTAATTTAATGTCAATGCAAGTAGTAAGCCATACCCTTGTCAATAAGAGCCTGGTGGGGGGCACTCAAATATTGACTCAAGACCAGTTTTCATCCAAGGATCTGGTCTGATTCCTCACTTAGCTCAGGATGAATACTTAAGCAGCTGGTGTAAGATCAATTCTAAGGAAGCCTCCTCCATCGGCCCTTCTGCATCCCTCTTAACTCGTCTGGGCTTTGATTTGGCTTTCAAATCAATCAAAGACTGTGGGACATTGCTTTTTGTGAGTTACATTCTCGTTCATATGTATCTTGCTCCCCAAGTGCTCTGTCCATACACTGTGTCGGGCCTTTTCATGCAACAAACTATGAGGGTTGAATGAAAAGTAATGCCTCCACCTTCGTTACTTGGGTTTTGATGGGAATATTTTAATAAATCAAATGCAGAAACAATCCTTACAATGTGCTCTTTAACTACCACTATTCACTTTTACACATAATCACCAGACAATTGGATACATTTCTGGCAATGATAAACAAGTTTTCTAAAGCTGTCATGGAAGAAATCGACACTGTTTCCGCAAGCAGCATCTAACAGTACCCATTGTGCACAGATCTTCCAATAGCCAAGCAACGCAATAGTGACCCACACGTTCTTGTGAAATGCCGATTATGCTTGAAATTTCTCTCTGAGTGATACCAATTGTCCTGAATCAATCTGTTAACCTTTTGCTTGTGAAACTCAGTGGTTGCTGTCACAGGACGTCAAACTCTTTGTTTGTCATGCAAATCAGATGTTCCCACCTCAACATCTTTAAACTTACTCGCCCAATGATGCACAGGACTCACAACAACACAATCACCATAAACAGCTTGCATTCTCTGATGAATCTCCTTTGGGGTGACACCTTCAATGACTGCACGTTGCTTAAGTCGCATTGACCGACCGTCTGCGCAGGGTTCCATACTTCGCACTTTTTTTTTTGGAATATTTTTATTACATTACTATTAATTTGTTACAAAGAAAAGAAAAATCTTTACAATTCATATAATTAAGTCTTTTCCTTCCCCCAGTGTTCCACCCGTTGTGCTCCCCATCACCGGAGTCCATTTCTTTATAGTCCAACCAGAATCTCATCTCTTCTGGTGGGGGTTGATTCCCATCTTCTCTCCTTAATGTCTCTTCAGTAAATTTCTTCCATATACTTTCAAAATCATTTTTCTTCCTTAGGCCTTTTTTGACATTTAAATTGCATGTTAACTTATCATTTATTGCTAATTTCCAAATTTCCTTGTACCAATCTTCTATTTTAATTTCCACCTCCCCTTTCCAATTTCTTGCTATTAATAACCTTGCAGCCGTTAGCAACATTGTTACCAAATTCTTTTCATTTTCTTTCCATTCCTCTGTATTATAAATAGATAATAGTATAGTTGCTGGGTTTATATTAAATTTTTTCTTCATGATACTCTCTATTTCTACTATGACCTTTTCCCAAAAACTCTGTACATACTTGCATTCCCACCACATATGAATATATGTCCCCCTTTCTTGACAACCCCTCCAAATTTTTCTGAACAACTCTTATCCATATTATGTATCTTTATTGGGGTCAAATACCACTTCCATACTATCTTGTAGTAGTTTTCTTTTATTCTAATTGATAAATTTTTGAGGTGCCTTGCTTTCCATAATTTTTCCCAATTTCTTTCTCCTACTTTTATTCCCAGTTCTTCCTCCCATATTTCCCTTGTTAATATCCCTTTCCTCCCACCTTTAATCTCTATTAATATTTTATATATCATACTGGTTATCCCTTTCGGATATTCATTTCCCTCTTTAGTCTGTTCTTTTAATACTATATTTTCAAATTTTGTTGGTTCTCTTTCTTCCCAGCTCTTTCTTTGCCAATTTTGGAACCATTGATCTAATTGGACCCAATGAAGCCATGATATATTTAAATCACCTAGGATTCCCTTTATGTTGTTTTCCTCCTTTATTTGTTCCCTCCAACTTCCAATTTTGTCTAATTTCTTCCTTTTCAATTCCTTATCCATCACATTTTTTAAGTTTTTAGGAAATTTCTTCTCCATTATCACTGGCATTATTTTAGAGTTCTCTTTAATGAGGTGGCTTTTATATTTATTCCATATTGTTAATATGTTTTTTAATGATACATTTCCCATTTGGTTGATTTCCTTTTTTGAATATTCCTTAAAAAATATATTTTCTAATCTCATTTCTATATCTTTAGTAATTATTTCCATCCAGTTTATTTCTACTTTGTTTAGCATTCCTTCTACCACATGTCTCAATTGGTTTGCTTCATAATAACTTTTGATTTCGGGTAATCCTAGTCCTCCTTCCTTTTGTGGTTTGTACCAATAGCATTTGTTTATTCTGTTTTTTTTCCCATTATTACAAATTTGTTTGTTAATTGTTGCCATTTGTTCAATTCAATTTCTGATATTTTAAGGGGTATCATTCTAAATAAGAAATTTACTTTAGGTAGTATTTTCATTTTGAATAAGGCAATTCTACCAAACCAGGACAAGTGTATGTTGTTATATTCATTTAATTTTTTTTCTGTCTCTTTCCTCAATGCCTCTTTTTCCTTTCCATTTCACTTAGGTCCTTAGTTACTACTATTCCTAGATATTTTATGTTTTCTTTTAAAGTTATTTTTATATCCCTCCGATCTTTAAATTCTTCCTCTTCTTGTTTTGTGTAGTTAAATAATATCATTTCTGATTTTTTCCTATTTATTTCAGCCCTGTTATTTCTCCAAACTTCCTTATATGCTCCCCTATTATTTCCATTTTATCAGCTATTCCTTTTAAAGTCAAAATTGTGTCATCGGCAAACAAACTAATTTTATCTGAGTCTTTTCCTATCCCTATTAATTTATTATCATTTCTAATTACATTTGCCAATATTTCTATTGTAATTGCAAATAATATTGGTGACATAGGGCATCCCTGCCTAGTCCCTCTTGTTACTTTTATTCTATCAGTTATCCCATCATTTACTAATACCTGAATGTAACTGTCTGAATATAGTTGGTTCACTAATCCCATTGTTCTACTTCCCAATCCAAATTTATTCAAAATACATTTTAACGTTGGCCACTCCACGCAATCAAATGCTTTAAATATGTCTAAGGCTACAATTCCTGCTTTTATCTGCTGATTTTTTACTTTCTGAATTTTATTTATTAATTTCCCTACTAAACTTGACATTTGTCTCCCTTTTATGAAGCCACATTGGTCATTATTAATATATTTATATATCCAATTATTCATTCTATTTGCTATAATTGCTGACAATATTTTGGCATCCTGATTTATTAATGAAATTGGTCTGTAAGACCCTGGGTCTGTTTCATCTCTATTGACTTTAGGGATGAGTACTACTAATGCCTGTTTCCAAGATTCCGGAATTTTTTCTCCATTTAATATTGCGTTATATAATTCTGCCAGTTTTGGGATTAGTTTTTTCCCAAATATTTTATAATACTCTGGTCCAAATCCATCCCACCCCGGGGCTTTCCCATTTTTCAGTTTCATTATTACTTTCTCTATTTCTTCCTCTTTTATTGGGGATTCTAGCAATTTCCTATCCTCCTCCCTTAATTTTATATTCCAGTTACCTTCCACATATTCATTTATTTTGTCAATTGAGTGTTCTCCTGCTTGGTATAACTTCGAATAGAATTCCTCAAATATTTTTAACTTTTCTTTCATTTGTCTGCATATCTTTCCTGATTTATCTTTTATCTCATTTATCGTGTTTTCCATTTTTTTCCATTTTTTCCCTCGCCAATATTTTTGAATTTTTATTGCTAAATTCAAAGAATTCTCTCCTTAGGTATATCAAGTTTCTTTCTACCTGGTCCATCTCCATTTTGTTCAATTCTTTTTTTGCCCTTAATTTATTATATATGAGTTTAGTTCTTTTTGTTATATACTGATTTTCCAATTTTCCTATCTCTTTTTCTAATAAATTTTTCCTTTCTTCCTGTTTCTTTCTTACCTTTGATGCTTCTTTTATTATTAACCCTCTCATCACCACTTTCATTGTATCCCATAATAAAGCTCTTGATATCTCTTTGTTATTTAAATCCCAAATTTCTTGCCATTGTTTTGCTAGTTCATTTACCGTTTCCTCTTGTTTCAGTATACTGGGATTGAATCTCCATCTTTTTATCTGATTGTAGTCTTGCTTGATTTCAACTTCTATACTAACTGGAGCATGATCACTAATCCTTATGTTTCCTATTTCCGTATTTACAACTTTATCTAGTATATTTTGTGTAATAAACATGTAATCAATCCTTGTATATGTTTTATGCACTTCCGAGAAGTATGCATACTTTCTCTCATCTCCTTTAAAAAGTCTCCAAACATCTTTCAATCCCCATTTACCCATAGTCATATTTAGTTTTTTCATGTTATTACTTTTATCTCTAACTGTTGGATTAGATTTATCTTTTACCGTGTCCATTACCATATTCATATCTCCTCCAAAAATTATATATTTTTGTTGCCAGTTAGTTATTCTCTTTAACACTTTCTCATAGAATTCTTCTTGTTTTTCATTGGGAGCATAAATATTTACTAATACATATTTGTCTTGTCCAATTTCCCCTTCCATTATTATATATCTACCTTCTGTATCTTTTAACAGCCCTGTTTTCACAAAATTACATTTTTTCGATATGATTATAGCCACACCTCTAGATTTAGAATTGCCACATGCTTTCTCATAGTATTTTGCCCAGTTTAATTTTAATTCATTCACTCCTTCCCGTTTTTGGTGAGCTTCTTGGAGAAAGTAGATATGTGCAGCATTTTTTTAAGCAAACCTTCAATTCTCCTCCTCTTATACACTCCAAAAAGTTGGAGACAATCAATGAAACCATGTACAGTATATTTAAGAGACAAAGAGATTCATTATCACTGGGGTTACCCAGTACACTTGAATTTTTTTCAAGGGAAAAAAAAATATAAAATTGACTCTCAAAGACAAGGCATCCAGCTACTGAAGGAACTAGGAATTTGTAAGGACAAAAGTGAGGCTGAGACCAACGCCAGGAAAGCAAAGGGAAGGAAAGGAAGAAGGGGGAAAAGGAAAGAGAAAAGGAGGAGGAGGAGGCGAAGGAGAACTAATAGGAGCTGTTGGAGGACAGGACTAGGCAATAAGACATTCCACAGTCTAAACAAAGAAGAAAAGAAACTATGGAGCATGGGGGGAGGGGGGTCTTCTGGCTGGACTTTTGAGGAAACACGGCTCCACTCCCCACAATGGCCCTTGTGGCAGGGTATGGGGCAGAGTGCCTCATAAGTGGGGAGGAGGGAAGGAACGAGGCAAGGGGGGGGGGACAAGTGGCACAAAGGTAATGTGTTTAAGGGGAAGTGGGATGGGAAACACAGTATGGAGTACACAAGTTAATATAATATGGTATAAGAATGATGGGTAAACTAAAAGTGACAACACTAAATGTCCGAGGTCTTGGGAATGTGCATACTTCTCACTTTAACAACACAACCGTTCAATGCTAAGGCTTCCTGCCAAATGGAACTGTAGAGGAGAGTCTACTGAACAAGCCAGTACCTGCCGCAGACCAGCACTGCCATCTGTTGAGTTACGAAGGTAGAGGCATTACTTTTCATTCAACCCTCGTACTTAAAGAACTTGACTGCGGCCAAATGCTGCTGTCTATTTTCCAAAGCAAGATGTAATGTGCTCCTTTCTGAACTGCAGCGTGGGAGATTTGCAGGTATCCCATATAAAGAAAGACTCTATCCTTGTAACAATGCATCTACCATATTCTATTGGCTGGCTAGTTTACTGGCTAGTTTCTATGAAGTTTCTATTTGGTGACGACTTTCCCCATATGAAAGGTTTCTTTCCATGGCAGCCAGGATTAAACAATTCCCAATTTTAGATACAATCTGAAACATGCTGGTACCTTTGTAGTTTTTTTTACTTATGTTTTTAGCCATCATGTATGATACCACTCAATGTGGTATGATACCCATATTCTAAGCAGTTTTAACTGTTGTAAATTTTATCCAACTATGTCTCTAATCAGTCAACTGCTGTTAACCTTATTAACCTTGTACACCTATGGAGAAAAAAGATCTTTGAACCATAATAAAATTTTGTTAAAAATAGTAAGCCATTGATCTGGCTTGTGTGTACTAATAATAAAAAGCAAGAATTTAGGAATGCAAATCTGCTCTTGTCTTGTTTTTCCATGTGATAATGAGGTGTTACATTTTCTCTCCTTGTTGATAAAATAATGATATATTTGCTGTTATTCTCAATGAGATTTTACAGAAACCTAAGGGAGGAAAAGGTGATTATTGTCTCATTCTCATGATATGTGGCAAGAAAACTTAGATGGGTTAATAAACTCCTATGGAAAGCTGGGATTTGAAGTTTAGAAATGGGTAGTTTGGAGTTTATCATGCGAAGCAAGCAAATCGCAAATACAGCAGGACAACAGCATGTTTACTTTGGTCTTATCACATGATACTACTCCTTCCCTGACACTTTCTTAGCAGCCTCAAGTCTTTCTATCATAAACATTATGAAGGAATTTGTAAATTTGGATAGATTGTTGCCCAAACCAGACTGAAATGAAATTGTTCCTCAAGTTTCCTTGTTCAATTACTGACGTGCAGCAGCTATCATTAACACAGCTTGCTGTAAAGGTAGTCATTGCAGGCAAAATTCATTAATTGTGTCAAGCTGTGCATAAACTAATAATAGCTCTCCTTTGAAGTAGCTATAGAGTGACATGGGATAATTACACCTTCTCTATTACTTAATTTTAATCGTATAGCATTTAGTGGGTTTTGCTGCTTTTGTCATGGATGGCAGGAGTGGGGTACAGGAGTCATAACAGAAATCACGGAGTATGTACCTAAGGAGGGCATGATACAGCTGAGTTGGGAGAGGTTGTAAATGCTTACATACAACAGATCCGTTTTCCAGAAAGGTAGCTTTTAACATTTAGAGATCAGCAGGTGGCATATTTCTGTTCTTTGCTGTAAGCATGTTGTACGTGACTTTTACATTTTCTCTAACTTATTTGAACCAAAAATATCTCGTATGCTTTGCTTTTATATTTGTATAAGAAAGCAAACATTACAGATATACGTTAAAACTTTCAGTACTGTTGGTTCATAAGGAACAGAGCGAATACTCTCCAGAGAGACAACAATGTAAGGAATGTGAAAAGCCCCCAGTCTTGATTTTGCAGAGTTTCTCCAAATCCCTCATGCTTTCTTGTTTCATCCTTCCTATCCTTGCCTCATAACAGCATTGCATTTTCCCCTCCACACTGACAATATTTACTCAAATTCTTAATTTAAAAATGTCTTTGTGCTGTTTACCTAATGAATGTAACATTCTCCCATTATTAAATATTTTGGGGTTTTTCTTTTATTATGTACATTCTAACCATTTTTGGTGTGCACTTTATTTTATGGATATAAACTTTTGACCCTCAAAACCATGTGAATGCTCAAGGTAAAGGTCTACATTTTCCATGTTCAGGTGTAAAGGTAAAGGTAAAGGTTTTCCCCTGACATTAAGTCAAGTTGTGTCCAACCCTGGGGATTGGTGCTCATCTCCATTTCTAAGCCAAAGAGCCAGCGTTGTCCATAGACACCGACAAGGTCGTTTGGCCAGCATGAGTGCAGTTACCTTCCAGCCAGAGTAGTACCTATTGATCTACTCCCATTTGCATGTTTTTGAACTGCTAGGTTGGCAGAAGCTGGAGCTAACAGCAGGAGCTCACCTCACTCTCCAGATTCGAACTGCTGACCTTTCAGTCAGCAAGCTCAGCAGCTCAGCGGTTTAATTCGCTGTGCCATTGGGGGCTCCCATGCTTAAGGTGAGGATGCATTATTGTTTGCAACAAGTCTTGGGAGGCCTAAAAAGGCTACCATGGCTATTGGTGAGTGCCTGCAACCACATAGAGGACAAGGTGATAGCCAATGCTGGAGCCACAAGTAGTACATTTCCAAATGCTGTGCCAGTGAACTCTCCAGTGATACTTAGCTACTTAATGCCGTTATGCTATGATAGATCAGCCGGCATCCTTCTGCTTTCTAACCCATTCATACAGTAGAAATATTTAGCTCCTGGGTTTTCTTCTTTCTTCTTTTCCTTTTTGCAAAAAATTACTAACAACGCAGTTTTGCTTTCTCTGTTGACAGAAGAGATTGAGTTATTTCCCCACTGAATGGATTTTGTTGACAGGATGGATTTGGGCTGTTGACAGAACACATTCTGCCAGTGTGGTGGGCTTGGGCTGCGATGAAACATGTCTTATTGGCAGGATGAATTGAAAGTGTGGGGGACAAAATATAAACAACCTAATCCATTCTGCTGATAAAACACATTTATCAACTTGATCCATCTGCTTGACAAAAGTTTTTCTTGTCGTTGCTTAACACTAAGCATTCCCCCCCCCCCCCCGAAAAACAAAATGAAAGGGCATATAGATTCTTGCTGAGCTGCTTGAAGTTCACATATTGAAAAGCATTAGATAGCTCTGTATGCATCAGAGCCTATCTGATCTTGGAAGATAAGCAAAGTCAGCTCTGTTTAGTAGTACTTGGGTGGGAGGCTACCAGTATGTATTTCACCTATGTGTTTTAACTACATTGTGCCTTGCTTCAAATCTTGTGGAAAGATGGGTGAGAAGCCATCATCATCATCATCATCATCATCATCATCATCATCATCATCATCATCATCATCATCTCTGATGAAGGAATTGGCAAAATCACCTCCGAGTATTCCTTTTAATAGTTAAAATAGCATTCTTTGTCACAGTATCACACTGCTGTCTTATATATTTATGCTCAAAATATAATCCCAAGGTCCTTTTCTCATGTAGTATTGTTGCCATGTATTTTTTGTTGTGTTTTGTTGTTAAAGTAAAATGTTATATCAAGTTTCATACCAATCAATTTATTAATGCTCCGACCAATGGTCATATGCATTTACAGAAACAACATCAAACAAACGTCTATACAAAACACTGTAAAATTCAACACTTAAAAGTAGGATGCAAGCAGGATAAAACAGAACATGCAAACTATACATTGTGTGGTGCAGCAGCACAAGTGCAACATGTGCTGGGGACTGCACAATTACCGGTAAAATGCCAATGTATAAAATCAGTCATTTAAAAAACATATGTAAAAATATCAACCAAGCATCTGTAGAAACCCTGTAAACTTCCACAGTTAAAACCACGGTGCCTGGAGTATAAAACAGAGCTTGCAAAATATAACCAGTAAAAAGCCAATATAAAATATCAGTCATGTTAAAAACTAGATAAAAGCATCTCCGGCGCAGTCGACTGCAATGTCCGCAATCAGTCTTGCTCTGATTTTGTTTGCTGCCAAGGTAAAGAGAGAGACCTTATATGTGATTGTGGAGTTGGTGTCAGATAAAAGGTAGAAGATCTTTTCTGCAACCGTATTCAATCGTAGGTACCATAGAATGGGCCCTAAGAATTTATTTCTTGGTGCAGAGTATAGAGTGCAGGCAAACAAATAGTGGGGCAGGTCCTCAATTTCTGAGGCCCCGCATACGCATATCCGGCTAGGCAAAGGAGTGCCCGAGTATCTACCATCCAGCACTGCTGAGGGCATGCTTTGGAATTGTAGAGCTGTAAAAGCTTGCCTGAGGTTAGGGAATGTGAGGTTGGTTAGATACATAGCCCTTTCATGGTCGAGTTTGTATAATTTGTACCATGTTGAGAATTTGCTGTTAATAGCCTGCCTGTCCATTTGAATACCTTGGTTATAAATGTATTCATGCAACTTCTCTCTTGAACTCAGGGTTGAAGGCTCATGAGACAGGGTAGGGTATATGTTCAGCAATTTCTGATGTTTTAAGCTCCAAAGTTTGCATTCAGATAGATGTTCAAAGCATAGCTTTGGGAAAATCCTAGCTGGGGAATCCTCTACGATTCTCCAATAGTTGTATAGGGAGAAGTGAATGCGAGATCTTATGGAGGGTAAACCAACCTCTGCTCTGACCAAGGCTGCTGGAGTGCCAGGTGGTAGTCTCAGCAGTTTCTTAAGAAATGTATTCTGGATGGCCTCCAATTTTGGTATCTGTGAATCGTCCCATCCCCAGACTGGGGCGCCGTACAGAATCTGGGCAATAACTTTGCTCTGGAATATTTTCAGAGCAGGGGCAACCAGATGGCCACCTGCTGTGTTATAAAATCTGAGGATTCCTCCAATAGATTTTAGTGCCACTTCTCTGCTATGTTCTATATGGGGCTTCCATGATAAAGTCTCTGAAAAATATACACCCAGATACTTAAATTCCCTGCATTGTTCAATCTGATGGCCACCAATGGACCATCTGAACTGTGAGTGTCTTTTTCCGAACACCATCACCTTTGTTTTATTATAATTGATGTTCAGCTTTTCTTTGGAGCAGTATATGCCCAGTTTAGTAAGTAGCCTTCTTAGACCTATTTGGGCGAATGAGACTAACACCATATCATCTGCATATAAAAGAGCAGAAATCTTCTTTGAACCGACTGAGGGTGGGAAGAATTCTGGACCTGAAAGTGCTGTTATTATATCATTCAAGTATAAATTAAAGAGTGTGTGTGCCAGCAGACAGCCTTGTTTTACTCCTTTACTGGTGTGAATTGCATCAGTTAGTGAGCCAGAGGTGCCAACTCTTATTCTAGCTGTGGTGTCAGAGTATAGTGCCTTAATAAGAAACAACAGGCGTTTATCTATATTAGTGTTGGTCAATTTTTGCCACAACAAGTTTCTGTCAATTGAATCGAATGCTGAGCTAAATCAACAAAGGCTACAAATAGGTGTTTAGTTGGTCCTGCGATTGCTTGTTGGGCTAGGAAGTACAGAGTCAGACACTGGTCAATTGTGCTCTGACCTTTTCTAAAACCAGCCTGTTCAGGGTGAATAATGTGGTTAGCAGATTCCCAATCCTCTAATCTGTTTAATAGGTGTTTGCTATATAACTTAGAATCAATATCTAAGAGGCTGATGGGTCGGTAATTGTTGGGGTCTTGCTTGTCACCCTTCTTGTAAACAGGAACAACTATGCTCTGTTTCCAGCCCTCTGGAATTAAACCTGAGTTGTTGATATGTGTAAACACTTTAGCTAATATTGGGGCCCACCATTCTGGGAAGTTTTTAAATATTTCTGGGGGCATCATGTTTTCCCCTGGAGCCTTACACAAGGCTAAAGCTGCAATCAGCTTCTTTATCTCAGAGATTGTCACTGGCAGCCAGAGTGGCAAACAGGACATTTCAAAGATAGTTGGCGGATGATTCTCTGAGGAGTTAGCTCCATAGAGCCCACTAAAGTGAGTGAACCATTGCTCTGATGAAATATGCCCAAGTACTACCGGTCTGACAATATGCATTCCTATAGAGGTTATATCCCAGAACAGTTTCTCATTCTTTTGCGTCACTGCTAAGGCTAGTTGTTTCCACTGTTCTTTGGCATATATGTCTTTTTTTTGCTTTATAAGAGCCTTATAAGATACCCTCATTGAAGCTAGGATAACAGCTGTATTGTTGTCTTTATTTCTAAGGGCCTGTCTAGAGTAGTCCATCAGTGCCTTCCTGGCGCCTCTACATTCTGAGTCAAACCATCTATTGGTTCCCACTTTGTTGGGGTTAGATTGTTTTTTACAGACCAATGTAGGTCTGAGATTCTGGATGATGGATTGGTAGGCAAGTAATATATCTGAGTTGGAGTCTAGGATGTATTGGTGAAGATTTTTAAAAGGAGTACTCTTGATTATGTGGTGAAGGGAGTTATCTAAATTGACAGACCACCTTATTCTCTGCTCTCCCATGTGAATTCCATTTAGATTTTGACAGGGCCGTGATGGTGGGTACAATTCAAAGTCAAATATCAGTGACAGAGGGAAATGGTCACTTTCTATCCTATTTTTGACTGCAAAGCTTTGTATGTCTGGGAGCAGGTTGACAGAGGCTGCCATGTAATCTATTGTGCTAGCTCCTCTGTTAGTGACATAGGTGTAGGCACCCTGCGTTCTATCATATTGGGTTCCATTAAGACACTGCAAATTGTGGAGGGAAAGAATCTCTAAAAAGCTCCTACCTGATTTGTTGCTGTTTGAGTCTTGTGAAACCCTGGCAGCAGGTGTAACCTGGAAGACTTGTCCAAAATTTGTGCCCTCCACCTGTTTCAATTCTGCCCCAATTCTGGCATTGAAGTCTCCACACAGAAGAACCTTTGTGGAGGGGTATTGATTTTCTAATAGCGTAAGGGTTTCGGATAGGCTAGACCAAACATTGTTAGGGCCTCCATTTTTTGGTAGTCTAGGTGGAAAATAAACATTTTTACAAATTAAACCACCAAAATGCTTGCACTTAATGAGAAGGGCCTGTATGCATTGAGGGTGGGTACTAACCAAGGGTTGGATGTCGACTTGCAGTTCTACTGAGATAAGTGTAGTGAGGCCACCACTGCCTCGACCTTTAGAACTTGTTTTTACAGCTGGAACTGAGAATGATCTAAAACCATAAAGAGAAGGTAAGTTAGCTTCTTCAGCCCATGTCTCTTGCAGACAAATTATTCTAAATGTTTGCAAATACATTGCAAAGTCTGCATCATGGAATTTATTTGACCACCCCATAATGTTCCAGGATAACAAATGTAGTTGTCAAGATGTTGTAAGCAAATCTGGATCACCACCAATATCCAGGGTCATAGTCTGCACTGGGACTTTTAGGTTAGAGGACAGTTCTTGTGGAGGGGGTGTGTTGTTACCCCTCCTAGGTTCCAAAAGTTGTATTGGGGATGTGGTTGCGATCTCTTCCTCATTCATCGCTAGTAGGTCGACTACAGGGCCTCCCTCCAGGTTCCTCCTAACATGAGAGGGCTCATCAATAGGCACTAAGTTTATCAACGGTTAAGCCAAGTCCTTGGTGGTAAACAGCTAGTTCTTAAGGTGGTCCAACTTAAATGTAATGTCACATTGTTCATTGCAGGATGAAGTAGTTGGGTCCTTAGACTGTTTCTGTGTTGAGATACTGGAAATTTTGGCTGGGCTGGATTGCAGTCTGTTATCGCAAGAAGTCTCCCTGGGAGTGGTCAAACATCAAGTTATGCTGTTGGGTGTTTGCAACTGTGTGTTTCCAGCAGAGCATTCCAGCAGCACACGAGTTAAGCATAAACCAGCTTGATTGATTGCCCACAGGACCAATAGGTCAGGGCTTCTGTTTGAACTGTCTGGCCGGAACTTTCATCATGAACTGAGTAATGCAGGAGGTGCCAGTTTGAACAGATAACTGCCGAGGCAAGTGGAGAAGACACACCATGTGTCCGGAGAGCTATGGCTTTCAGTAACTGTAAATAACTTGTATAATAAAGTAATTAGACCTGCTGGGATCAGCAGTAAAACAATGACTGAGCTGTCGTTTTGTTGGTGCCACTTTGCTGCTGCATAAAGTGGTCCTTTGGGTGAGCAGACGGAGAGAACTGACTCATCAAATCAGTCAGGGCGATGGATTATTGATTTAACTCCCCATCCCAGCATACACCCCTAACATTTTTCACCTCTGCTGAGTACCAGCATAATATAAAAAGATCTTTAATGTTAGAAAGTATACATCCTAGGAAGGAGGACTTTAGGACTTCATAAGATTGACAAAATCAAACATCCTAGGATGCTTTCAGTCTTCTTCGGGGATGGAGCCCCACACTTGCCACCACATGATATTGTGTGACTTCCGGCAGAGGGTCCGACTCCAGCGACTCATTGTGTGATGGAAGTGGTGATGCACCGGATTGGGGCAGAGACAGTCGCCCCTTGTGCCAGCTGTTTTGCCATGCTTGCTGGCACAACGGCATGGGGGAGGGATGGCTTCCCCATGTGATAAGGTCAAATGTGTAATAAAAATGGTGAACACTTACCAATCAGCAATCTGTCCCAACCCAATAAGCCCCATGTAAGCCATTTTGATCTAGATGGTAAGTAAAGGTAAAGGTTTTCCCCTGACGTTAAGTCCAGTTGTGACCGACTCTGGGGGTTGGTGCTCATCTCCATTTCTAAGCCGAAGAGCCAGCGTTGTCCATAGACACCTCCAAGGTCATGTGGCCGGCATGACTGCATGGTGCACCGTTACCTTCCCGCCAGTGGTACCTATTGATCTATTCACATTTGCATGTTTTCGAACTGCTAGGTTGGCAGGAGCTGGGGCTAACAGCAGGTGCTCATTCCGCTCCTGGGATTTGAACTTGGCACCTTTTGGTCCGCAAGTTCAGCAGCTCAGCGCTTTAACACACTGTGCCACCAGGGCCCCCGATCTAGATGGCACAATAGTAGAAAAAACAGTGAAGCAAGAAGTGAGTTTTGGTTTATTTATTTACATTATTTACATCACCCCGAAGGGGACTCAGAGCTGCTTTACAGAAAACATATATGACAAACATTCAATGCCGATTACACAGTTTAACAAGGACAGACAACACAGAAGAGGCAATCCTGTTTCCTGCATCTTTGGAGGTTGGCTTTGGAGCCATTTGGGCGGGGGGGGGGGGGTGTGCTGTTGCTCCATTTTTCATGTCATTCTTAGAGCTTCCATGCCGCAATCAATGTCCTTAAAGGCGCATTTATAACTTCTCCGCTTAAAAGTGGCACCTATTTTATCTACTCGCTTTTCTCTTTTGATCCTGCTAGGTGGGCAGGATAGTTGGGGCTAACGATGGGTGCTCAACCCGGGCACAAACTGTTGACCTTTCAATCAGCAGGCTCTTTCTGCAGCACAGCACTTTAGCCTGCTGTGCTAAGCTCGGGCCCCATAAAAGCCTAGAAGAAACACCTAGAAGCTAAAGGGGCTATGTTTCATTTATCAGGATCAAGGATACAAGTATCAGGATACATGTATCAGGATACAAGTAAGATTTTTTTAAATCTGTCTAGACAGTCCCATACTTCCTTTGTTGCAGACTTGTTTCAGAAGTAGTTTCTGCTCACTTAACTCAGGAGTGGAAAGAGGAGAGGAGGCAGAATCTTGCCCTTTCCATTAGGCTTAGGCAAAAGCAAACTGCTGCAGCCTTTCCAAGTTTTTGCATTTTCTTCCTTTTATTACCATTTGCCTTCTTGGCCACATTCTGATGTCACTCGGCTGCACACATCCAGGCTTTCATCTGTAAAATATCGGAGAGTATGGAATGGTAACCAGTTGCCTACTAAAAGTTAATGAAACTAACCTTATTAGGCAAGCAATATTTTAAATCTGTCTGTTCTGCAATGACTCCCTATCCTATGACTGCAGCCACAATGTTTATTACCTTACTGAGACGCAAGCTTCCATCTTCCTTCAAGTTTCCAGGATAGAGAATGTGAGATGGGAGCGGGCATGCAGAATTGAAATTCTGGGCTTCTGTTTAGCTGGTGTAACAGTAGAGTAACTTCATTTCTCCCCAGTCGCACAAATCGTCAAGTGCTATATTTATTCCTCACTCTCTTCTGCTTTGATGCATAGAAAGGGAAAGATCAGGTCACACAATTTTTCCTCCCAAACTGCTGATGTAGATAACATTTTGATGATATTGTCATTTAAAGTAATTGGAAATGGAATCCCTTTCCACTCGGTCAACTGAGTCAGGCAACCAGTGTGCCAGGGAACATAAGAAATCAATATATGAATACTGCGAGGCAAAAATGATGATGCTTCTCCACTCTCCCTTTCACAGCCTGAGGCTTCTCTTGAAGGGCTGGAGGTGGTAAAAGGATAGCACGGACTTTATCTCCCAGGCAAACGACCGGTGCTGCTCCACGGAGACGTGCTTTTTCTTTGAATGACCATTAAAAAAAATATCTTCACGATATTGTGTTTTAAAAGTTGCCCATTTCTTTTACCAATGCCTGCTCTCCTTTTAAATATGTCCTATTATGTTTCAGCAGAGGAATTTTCCTGCTTTCTGGATGCACACAGAAAGAAGTAGTGATTTTAAATATATAATACAATGCCTTCATTTGGAATGTAACTAGGATTTTGGTCTCAAAACTCATCTCAATTAAGTTTGTTTCTTGACCTCTCCTCACAAGGTCCTTCACCCCAGTGGAAGTCTTGCCAAACATAGACAGAGAGAGACCATTAATCTGAGTTATGGGAATAACAGGCCCTTATGGATTCACAGTTATTGGGTGCAAACATTTCAGATCCCCGTTGACTCAATGTATATGTAACTCTCTGGTCACAGAAGTCCACTAATAATGATCTCTCCAGTGGATTATTATGTCCTCACAGTCTCATTTGCCACTAGCAATGCATAAACCACTCTTGATTGTCTCTCTGTGTACTAAATCCACCACCAATTAAACATTATCTTATCTGAGGTTGTTCAGATGGGGTCCTTTATTAATTCAGCGTCTTTTTGGTGGAGTGGTGGACTAGGAATACTGAAGTTCATTTTAGGTGAATTATATAACCTGTACTCATTGTGAGTTCAATCCTGACTATCCCCATGATGTATTTCTGGTAGGTATGCATATGCAGCTTATACTGAGCTACTTCATTTTAGCTTCATGTTAAGAAAAGTTGGGGAATGCTCCAGAGTTTGTCATAAACTGTGGAATAACCCTACAGTGTTGAGGTGGAAAGGGGGAAAACAGTAGAATAGGATTCAATTCAGACCAGTCCTATGTGTACACTGGGCAATGTGCTCACCAGTGCAAGGAAAGAGAGATGGGCTGTCCCAATGCATTTGCTGCTCCCAGACATCCGCAGAACTCCATGTAAGTTCCTGGCCATTGCTGGCACTCCATGTTGAGGTGGAGAGATTGGCTTCTTCTTTTTCCTGGCCATGTGTCACCTATGTTGATGTCAGCACATGGCACCTATGATGGCTGGAAGTTCATACAAAGCTCTATGGATGTCTGGAAGCAGTGATGATAAAATGGATGGTAGGTCTCATGTTTTTCTTGGTTTTCTTGATGCAGTTAAACATCAAGAAAACCAAGATCATGGCAACTACTATTGATAACTGGCAAATAACCTATTGATAACTGGCAAATAGAAGGAGAAAATGTGGAGGCAGTGACAGAATTTATATTTCTAGGTGCAAAGATCACTGCAGATGCAGACTGCAGCCAGGAAATCAGAAGATGTTTCCTTCTTGGGAGGAGATCAATGGCCAACCTTGATAAAATAGTGAAGAGACATCACACTGGCAACGAAGGTCCAAAGCAATGGTATTCCCCATAGTAACCTATGGATGCGAGAGCTGGACCATAAGCAAGGCTGAGCAAAGGAAGAGAGACGCTTTTGAACTCTGGTGCTGGAGGAAAATACTGAGAGTGCCTTGGACCGCAAGAAGATCCAACCAGTCCATCCTCCAGGAAATAATGCCCGACTGCTCACTGGATGGAAGGTATTATACTAGAAGCAAAGATGAAGTATTTTGGCCACATCATGAGAAGATAGGAAAGCTTGGAAAAGATCATGATGCTGGGGAAAGTGGAAGGAAAAAGTAAGAGAGGCCAACAGGGCGAGATGGATGGACGGTATCTTTGAAGTGATTGGCATGAACTTGAAGGAACTGGGCGCGGCGACGGCCGACAGGGAGCTTTGGCGTGGACTGGTCCATGAGGTCACAAAGAGTCAGAATCGACTGGGTGACTGAGCAGCAGCAAGTCTCATGGGATCCCAGCAAAGCTGAACCGATTTGGGACAATGCACGTGGTCACCTTTTGGTTCCAGAATAACTGACCAATGTAGACATGGACTTTAAGTCAACAACATTCCATCTCTTCAAGCAGTGCTACTCAAAATGATTGCCTTTGGATTGACTAGTTCCAAGCAGGTTTCCAGGAAAGGATCTCAGGACAAAATTGTGATAGAACAATGTACATGACTTTGAATTCCTTGGAGGAAAGGCAGAATACACAGTCAACCCTCCATACCTACGACTTCTGTAGTTGTGGTTTGAAAATATTTTTTAAAAAAATCAATGGAGCAAATCCTGATTTGGCATTTTATTATGGGGTTCCATTTCACTTTGCCACTGTGGAACTTGAGCATCCATGGATAAGGAGGTCCTGGAATCAAACCCACAGACCAAGTGCAAATTTAACCAAAAACAGAGTACAAGCCATTTTTTAAAATAATCTGCTCAACCTCCAAATGTGACAGAGTTTAATTTGGTTTATATGATTTGCCCTGCTGTTACGATAAGGTTTCTAATTTATTTTGTATTTTTTTTTTCTTGGATGGAATGACTTAACATGTGTGAATGATATATATGATTTTAATAGTGTTCAACACTTTCGGGACTCATTGAATTGGAAAGTGCCTTAATTCGCTAATAGGAATGACTCTTAGAGGGGGATAATTCTTGCTTGACATTTCAAGGGGTTTTTTAAATGCCTCATCTGTTACAATCTGGAATTTTGTTCCAATGTGTCCACTGAAGAAATGATGCATTGGTTTGATATTGATTATTTGTAAGAAGAGAGAGACAAAAAAAACGAAACACCCAAAAAATTAAAAGGGAGAAGGAATAGTTTAAATGTTTTCAGGGGCCCTTAAACAATGACGGAGTATATGCTGCAACTGCAACAATTGCTGCATGGATCAACATCTGGCTTCTAGAACTGAGGTTCTACTTTGTCTCAATTTTTTATTCTGTCACTCACTGTTCCGTACCTCTGTCTATGTTAGGCATGGGCAAACTTTTGCCCTCCAGGTATTTCGGACTTCAGCTCCCAGAAAACCCAGCCATTGGCTGTTAGGAATTGTGGGAGTTGGTCCAAAACACCAGGAGGGCTGAAGTTTGCCCATACCTGATCTACCCCCATCTTTTAAATACAGCCATTGTTTCTCAGACACAGACTCAACAGAGATCAAGGAAGGGAAAGAGGAATGTTAGCCCTAGAACAAAATCATCCTAATGCTTAACTAGTATAAAATTGCTAAATCCCTCCAGCACTTTAACTACAACTGTTGGATGATGATGATGATGATGATGATGATGATGATGATGATGGTGATAATAATAATATAGAAATCGATGAAAATCAATTTCTGAAATATTGCATGAGACTGGATGTGAAACATGAACAATGGCATGCCCAGAAACCCACAATCAAGCAAAATGGATACTTAGGCTGCATCTAAATTAATGGAGCCCCCAGTGGCGCAGTGAGTTAAAGCGCTGAGCTGCTGAACTTGCAGACCGAAAGTTCGAATCCGGAGAGTGGGGAGCGCCCGCTGTTAGCTCCAGCTTCTGCCAACCTAGCAGTTCAAAAACATGCAAATGCGAGTAGATCAATAGGTACCACTCTGGCGGGAAGGTAACGGCGCTCCATGAAATCATGCCAGCCACATGACCTTGGAGGTGTCTACGGACAATGCCGGCTCTTCGTCTTAGAAATTGAGATGAGCACCAACCCCCAGAGTCGGACACGACTGGACTTAACGTCAGGGGAAACCTTTACCTAAAATTAATGGAATTTGGCAACCTTTTAACTGTCATGTCTCAGTGCTATGGAATTCTGAGAGTTGTCATTTGGTGAGGAATCTGTAGCCCATGACAGAAGTCCCTTCCACACATTCTGAATAAAGTCCCACATTATCTGCTTTGAACTGGCTTATATGGCAGTATAACCCAGTTCAAAGCAGATATTGTGGGTTACTCTGCCTTGATATTCTGGGTTATGTAGCTATGTGGAAAGGCCCAAAGAAGTCTAAAAATCTTATATGGATGGACAAATGTTAAATTGATATGGACTGATTTGCCTATCTCTGTCTACAGCACATAGTTGCCGAAGGCATTTCCTTCTTTTCTGTTTTCTCCCTAAATTTAACAAGTGGTGCATTGTTCTAATTAAAAACTGTGAGATGGGTTAACCAGATAATTTCATCCTGTCCATCAATATATAAAGCTGTCATTCAAGAGGCGATGGCTTTGGAATGGGCATGAGGCTCCCCCACCTCATGCCCATTGAATTGGGCTCACAAATTGCCTAGAACGGGTTGAGTTTGATTATTGTCCTGATTAATTACACCCACAGGATTGGCCTAGGCTCTGCCAAGTCTCGGTTCATTTGTATTCCACTGTGTTTTTCTTGTGATGAAACAGAGCAAAACAGAAACAAGAGAAGGGAAAGAGATAATGAGCGACCCAGCAACCTTTTCGAAGTCCTCACTCCCAGGGGCCCCAACATCTTCTGCTAGTAACTATGCAATTATCTCATGTCATTGCTATACACAGGAGCTAGACCTTACCCTTGTAGAACCTAACAGAAAATGAAAATGTTACATTGCGGGTTTCAATTTTTTCATGGACATCAAGAATTCAGTTGCTGAATCACTAATGCTATTTAAAATGTATTACTCATTCTGAACAATGCCGGAAAAGAGTCAACAGAAATTACTGTATAAAAATATTTAGTATATGTTTGTACATCATGGAGATAATAAACTATAACAATCTCTGCTCCTGCCATTCATGTGCAGGGGGCATTACTGTAATAAAAAATTACTTATTCCAATGTTGAGGGAAAAAATTTTCGACTGAGAGCCACATTTCCTATCTGGCTTCACGTGAGTGTCAGGCACAAATAAGCCCAAACAATAATGGTGACATTTTCTTGCTTTCATTTTCTGCTGCGCCCTTGCTGAGGGATTTTGAATTTGTCTTTGGGCCACCACAAATACCAAGATGTAAATGATAGGTGTCAGAAAAGCATAGTGTGTCTAATGGTCAATATAATTTAGCTTATTTGAAGAGTCAATGAAAAGCTGCAGTCCATAGAAACACAGTCCCAAGAGTTAGTGACAAATTCCCGTCCTCATTTTTGTGCTGAGTTTCTGAAGTCTTTGAAACATCTCCACATCCCACCATTTCTAAATATGAAATTCCAGCTCTGGTTTTAAGTTTTGAGGTAGGAAAGGTTGAAAGACCTGTGCTGCGTGAAAAATGTTAAGAACATTGAGACTCATCCCCAGGGCCATGAATTGCACCAGATGTCACTCGTGGAAGTCCCAGTGGTGTCCAGGGAATTTTGGATAAACCACTTGAGGCTCATATTAAGGAAAGGTTGAGAATGTACAGTGCGACATGGGCTGCCATTCTCTTTCCCTGTGCTCAGCATAACACTTCCCATTGCCATGATGGGTGCCCACATCACCTCCTGTTTCCATGCTATATGGACACAGGGCTCTGGGGGAGCTCTGTGACTGTTCGTCACTTCCAATGGTGACAGGAAAGGTAAAGTGATGATCCATTGGGACTGAACTGGTTAGCCTGGCTGGACTATGAAGCCTCTGCCCCACTGTAAGGCATACACTGAGTGTGTAGCTTGTTGCAGGATGGTGGTACTTGAAGTGATTTATAGTTTCCAAATCATGACTTCCCTGAACTGCTACAAGCTGGATAGCAAGTGTCCCAAAGGAAAGCAAAATACAGTAGAGTCTTTTCACAGCAAATATATGCTTCAACCATCTATCAGCAGAGTCCTACTGCTAGCTTATCTACTGTTAGGGATTCCTCTTCTTCAGAAGAGGAAGGGGAGCAGGAAAGTGTTCATGAATCTGAGGGTGAGTTGGAATCTGAGGAGGGGATTTTTCAGGAGAGGCGAAAGGAAACAGAACAGAGACGTCATTCAGCTAGAATAGCTGCCAGAAATGCAGCTGAGTAATTAGAAACTGCCCTAGCATCTGTGAGGGGACTCAGAGCTATAAAGCAGAAGCAGGTGCAGCCGGCTCTTGCTGCACTTAACTGACTCTAATGCCTTCGCTCCCCGTGTGCCTGCTCCGAGTCTGCATCTGGATTTATTGCTGTTTCTTTGTCTGAAGTAAGACTACTATTTGATTTGAGACTGTATCTGAGACTAAGAAATGCATTTGCCCTAAAACTTTCTTTTGCATTATTCCACTGAGTGTGCTGTACTTTATGTTTTGCTGAAGTAAAGCAGTTTTCATGTACTTACCACAGTGTCTTAAGGCTGTTCTTGCAAGACAAAACAGGACATCTACACACTGAGTCAACTCAGGGATTCAGTTTTATCCAAAATATTCAGAGGCTTTAATTCTCCCCGTTGCAATATATATAAACACGATGCGCAGATCCTCTTTCCTTGCACTTGCAAACAATTGGAGTCCTTAGTCACATACAGAATAGGCAGATACTCACACTGAGTCACACAGGAGAGAGAAAGATGGATTCTTCCATCCTCCTTATATCGCCACCTGCTGATAGGTCATCAGTAAGGGACACTGACTGATGCAATCCATTTGCAATAACCCTCACATGGTTATGACTCAAACATTACCACACCCCCTGGGTATGACATTCACAGTCATACCCAGATACTATCAATATACTACATGTTCATCAACAGTATTTTATTCTATAAATAGAAATGCTTTGCCATTTTTATCTGCCTCCAGGGCCAGTCCAGAGTGTTGCTACTTCAGATAGGCCCTAGAACATTTGATAGATACAGATGAGTTCCTAATGTTTGAATGGCCAATTGCCAACCCACAAAATGAGTTAATTGGCCTCTTTCTGACCCCATATTCTTGGATCGAATTTCTTTTAGTTATTTAACATTTTAGACTGAAGAGATATTGAATGTTCATGTGATAGTTACCACATGTAGTTCACAAATTAAGGAAACTAATTCATATTTGCAAGCTAGTAGGACAGCATGAAATCAGAATACAGCAGAAATGACCCAATATTGTCATGAATATCATACAAATGAGATGATTTGTGAATATTGTTGTCCTTTGATGAGATTATTGTTTTACAGATGAATATCCAATATTGGGTTTCTGACATCGCTGAAAAGAAAATAAGTTCTGAATTTATGATAATTTTCAGTCAGTCTGATGTAATTGCATACTTTATTGAATTTTAGCCAGTCATATATTTCAAAATGCCTTGATGTATAACCAGATCATATATTAAACAGAGCATCATTGAAAAAGAATATACAATCACAAATAGGATACAAGGTAAAATACAATCCGATGCAGAGAGAAATCATTATTAAAATCAAAATATGACAATATTTAAATGTTAGACAATTTAAAATGCTAGTACATTATTGAACTGGCATTCCAAATTGTTAACATTTAAATATTTTCATGTTTTGATTTTAATAATGTCTAACATTTAAATATTGCCATTTTAATAATGCCAGCCAGTTGAAATATAATGTACATGAAATATTTTGATTCTCAAGATGAGGAAGGACTTTCTTGCAGTTCAAGGACTGATCAGGTGAGGACCTTCTTGATAGTTGCTTCCATCCACCAATAAAGACAAATTGACTCTCCTTTGTGCTTCTTACTGACAGTAATAAGACTTATTTATGAGCATTTAGTATTTATTCCCAGAAGAAGACCGTAGCAATCCTATCTTTCCTTGAGAAATGTTGTCGAGAAGAGCCCATGATAGGTTTGCCTCAGGGCTAAGTAGTTGGAAACTTCTTGAAAACACAAAACAACAAAACATATTGGATAACATGTTGGGATAAATGTAGCATGGTGGGCCCTTGGTATCCACTGGAGTTTGGTTCTAGGACCCTCTATGAATACCAAAATCAATTGAAGTCCTATAATGTATACAATGGAGTAGTAAAATAGTATCCTTTATAAACATGGAAAATTCAGGGCTCACATTTTAATTTGTTTTGCTCAGTATATTCAAGCCATGGAAATGGATGTGAAGTCAATGGATTTGGAGAGCCAGTTGTAAATATTTAACTAGTCAGATGATGATGATGATGATGATAATTTATATCCCCAAAGGGAGTCGGGGCGGCTAAAATGGGGCCAAGCCCAGAAACAAAACTTAAGCAGAATTAAAAGGTATGTAAACAATATCAGCAAAACAGAAAGATAAAACACAATACAGTAAACACAATAATCTATATATATAAAATGATAAAGTTGTTTGCGCAGTGACTATAACAACAAAACTAAACATCCCAGAAATACGAAATTTGGCAACACAATGCAAAAGGCTTGCCTCCAGGTTACAACAACACAACCACACCACAAAACCACAATCCGGACCCACAAAACTCACAACAACGCATCTTGCGATAACAACACAACGAAACGCCCCAGAAATACAAAACTTGGCAACACAATGCAAAAGCCTTGCCTCCCAGTTGTAACAACACAACCACACCACAAAACCACACAGGACCCACAAAACTCACAACAACGCATTGTGACTATAACAACACAACTAAACGCCCCAGAAATACGAAACTTGGCAACACAACGCAAAAGCCTTTCCTCCAGGTTGTAACAACACAACCACACCACAAAACCACAATCCGGACCCATAAAACTCACAACAACGCATCGTGACTATAACAACACAACTAAATGCCCCAGAAATATGAAACTTGGCGCACAACTAAACACCCCAGAAATATAAAACTTGACAACACAACGCAAAAGCCTTGCCTCCCGGTTGTAACAACACAACCACACCACAAAACCACAATCCGGACCCACAAAATTCACAACAATGCATCGTGACTATAACAACACAACTAAACGCCCCAGAAATACGAAACTTGGCACACAACTAAACGCCCCAGAAATACAAAACTTGACAACACAACACAGCCTTGCCTCCCGGTTGTAACAACACAACTACACCACAAAACCACAATCTGGACCCACAAAACTCACAACAACGCATTGTGACTACAACACAACTAAACGCCCCAGAAATACAAAATTTGACAACACAACGCAAAAGCCTTGCCTCCCAGTTGTAAGAACACAACCACAACACAAAACCACAATCCGGACCCAAAAAACTCACAACAACGCATGATGACTATAACAACACAACTAAATGCCCCAGAAACACAAAACTTGGCAAAACAATGCAAAAGCCTTGCCTCCCAGTTGTAACAACACAACCACACCACAAAACCACACTGGACCCACAAAACTCACAACAACGCATCGTGACTATAACAACACAACTAAATGCTCCAGAAATATGAAACTTGGCAACACAACATAAAAGCATTCCCGCCCGATTGTAACAACACAACCACACCACAAAACCACAATCCGGACCCACAAAACTCACAACAGTGCATCGTGACTATAACAACACAACTAAACGCCCCAGAAATACAAAACTTGGCACACAACTAAACGCCTCAGAAATACAAAACTTGACAACACAACACAAAAGTCTTTTCTCCCGGTTGTAACAACACAACTACACCACAAAACCACAATCCGGACCCACAAAACTCACAACAACGCATTGTGACTATAACAAATACAAAATTTGACAACACAACTCATCCACCTCCCCAATCCCTACATTCACACTTGGCCTCCAAAAAACAATTACAATAATAACAATGAAAACAACAACAACAATAAGAATCAACACCATCACAGGCAAGAAACAGCCAGGCACTGAGGCTGAGAGGCCAGTCAGTGCTACACTGGGCCTCCAAAAAACAATACAGTAGCATCTAACTTTTCCAACCTTCATGACCACAACAACAACAACAATAATAAACACCTACACAGGCAAAACAAAAAAGGACTATTGTACCACAATAAAAATATAACCCGCACTCAGCAGAATCAGACATTACAACTAACAACAAACCAAAGATAACAGGGATCTCAAGCAATTATCAATCAACACAAAAATTGAAGAAGGTAACAAACTTCAAATACTACTACTAATGTGAGTATAAAGAAGGTGGAGGTCACAGCATAAATACAACCTAATGTAGACTGACCAACACCACCAGACTAAGCCACAGCAACGCGTGGCCGGGCACAGCTAGTAGTAAAATAAAATGGTAAAATGATATAAAACACACATCACCACTAATGGATAAAATGGGGGGCGATCAGGTCAAAAAGTGCAAAAATATATAGTTGCATTTAATAAAGTGCCTGGACAAAGTGCCGCAGAGGTCTCTAGGAGAATTTGATATCAACTCTGACTTGATATCAACTCTGATCAGATATCAACTCTAATACAAAATAGGCTCTTTTCAGAAACTTTTAAAGGAGAAACACGTATAGTCAATAGGTGGGAGTTGATGCACCATTTTGAAGGACCAAATAACATTGGGAAAGTGAAAACCTTCCAATGTTATTTCAGCAAGACCTCATGTCAGACCTTGTATAATTTACTTGAGATGAATGGTCACCTGAGAGCTGGAATAAAGTTGTTACGGGCTGATATACCGATATCCAATGCATTTCACCATTCCAACCTTCTGCTACACTCAAAGCAAGATCCTGTTTAGTAATGAATGACACAGCATCATCCAGAGGAACTGGAAACTCCAAGGATCCAATATATTTGGTGACCTTGATAAGATGAGATCAGAATAGAAAGGATGGGTGTTGGGAAGAGGGGAGGGAATCCATCAGAAAGTTCTTGCATGTATCGGCTTCAAAGAGGATTCCACTTGAAAGCAGCCAGGAGCATACTAAAGTCATTCATTTCATGGCAAGTGTGTTACTTGATACCCCACCCACTTGGTATAACAAAAGTATTGAAAAATTAAGGTTCCTATTGGTGCCTTACTGGTATTTTTGTAATAGAAAATTGCAATAGAACACATGTATGGAAAGAGACACATTGGAAAATGTTGTCAGATGCTATTTTATTCTTGAAAAGGTCGATGTGCTTTGATGAGATAATATTTTAATGGCTTCTTAAAGGGGTTATTAAAACAGGACAAAACATGAAAGAGCACCTGCTGACATATGATCAGTTTTAATTTACACAGAGAGTTTAAATATATGCGTAGCAAGCTCCACACCTGAGGGTTTTGATATACTGACTCCTTCATCTTGTAATGGGACATGCATTGCCACAAATCCCATAGATAAATATATGCAGCACCTGTATCCTTAGTAGAAAACTAATTGAATTTTTCATTAATTTGAAACTTCATCTCTTCAAAGAACAACACTGCATCTCTTGCTCAGGTTGAAGGTGATCTGACAGATATGGATGTAAGTTCCCTGAACAAATGTTTTACCTACTTTTTGAATAGCTAGCACTATCCCACCACCAATCTGATTATTATTCCTGAATATGAAAATGCATCTATTGTATTTGACTGCCCATTGTGAATAGTACAACTGTTTCCCATAGTAGTTGTTATAATTAAATTTCACAATCCGTTTTTTTAAGAACTGAAAGGTGAAACAACAAAAGATTCCCCATTTGTGAATAAACAGTGTCGAACAAATAAATGATTTCTCCAGAGAAGCAAGTTAGAATGTGGAAAGAATTTACCATTAGCAGACTCTGGTATGCTTATTTATTTATCGTGTCAGAAACAAATTGAGAATACAGTCATACCGTATAAAAAAACCGCAAAGTCAAATACTTGGCATTATACTAAATTTCCTTTGACCAGAAACCGGCCATTTCCATTAAATTCATCACTATCCAATAAACTGCAGCAAACAGGGAGCTTTGGGAATACAATCAATACATTATTCCCAGATTTGTCTATCATGCGGAATATTACCAACTTTGCAAATATCTCAAGAGAATCCATTATTTCTTTCAACCAAGCCATAAACATACTAATTTTTCTTGTCCCAAGGATTTTTGTTTGCTGATGTACAGAGTAATATTTAATTATCTGTCCATGTGGATAGTTTTGAGGATTTATTTTCCACCCTTTGGTGTTCCTCCAGTGCCTCAATCCACACAGTGACTGAGCTCAACTACGAAATAAATATCTAATGCTTTAGTGCTCAAGTGCTGAGAAAAAATAATTCTTCCCCACATTAATACAATTTATGACTTAAATAGGAAGAAACCTTCCAGCAACATTCCCCTCCTAGGATATTTTGCACCATCCTCCCTTATTTGAAATTAGCTAATGTGCATCAGAATTGATCTTTCCCATCAGAGATGTGTACTGTTTTATCAGATGGTATAGAGAGATGGCCTTCTTAATAATAATAATAATAATAATAATAATAATAATAATAATAATAATAATTTATATTCTGCCATTTTCCCCAAGGGGGACAAAGTGGATTACAACACATACTGTACACATGGAGGCAAACATTCAGTGCCTTGTTACACATGGAAATACAGTGAAACATAAATACACAGACAAAGGCAAAGGCTGCTCCTTTCATTTCCAGCTCTGGAGGTGGTGCTCATCTCTGGCTTTGGGAAGTGCTTTTCTCCGTTTCCAAGCTGAGGAGCCTGCATTGTCGTAAGCACCTCCTGGTTGTGTGGCCAGCAAGATTGCTTGGAGTGTCTCTTTCCCTTTTCTTGCCAAAGCAATACCTATTTATCTACTCACACTTTGTGTTTTTAAATACATTGCAGCTGCTCCCTCAGTTCACTTCTGACATGATAAATAAATACCCACACTTGCATGTTTTGGAGCTGCTAGGTTGGCAGGAGCTAGGGCTGACAGCAGCAGCTCATCCCATCTCGCAGATTCGAACTGCCAACCTTCTGGTTAGCAGTTCAGCAGCCCATTGAGCCCCTATTTAAAACAAGGGACCGAGTTGAAACAAGGGACCGAGTTACTGTAAATGATATCAAATGAGGGCAAGGATGTTTTCAAGTCAAGCCAAAAAGATGGAAAGGAGTACAGTAGTCTCACTTATCCAACATAAACAGGCCGGCAGGATGTTGGATAAGTGAAAATGTTGGATAATAAGGTGGAATTAAGGAATAGCCTATTAAACTTCAAATTACATTATGATTTTACAAATTAAGCACCAAAACATCATGTTTTACAACAAATGGACAGAAAAAGCAGTTCAATACACAGTAATTACTATGTTGTAATTACTGTATTTACAAATTTAGCACCAAAACATAATGTATTGAAAAATTGACTGCAAAAACATTGACTACTAAAAGGCAAACTGTGTTGGATAATACAGAATGTTGGATAAGTGAATGTTGGATAAGCAAGACTCTACTGTATTCCCATTTACTTCCATAAATGGCTATGGAAATGGTTTCCATCCCAAATATATCACTTAAAGTACAGCATGTTGTTTTTGGAGTGCATAATCATGGAAAAAGCATTGAGCCAATACAATACAGTGTTTCGATGTTGGACTAGGAATCTCGGAGACCAAGGTTTCAATCTCTGCCTTGCCATTGGAAACACTTTGGGTGATCTTGGGTAAGTCACATTCCTTAGACTTAGAGGAAGGCAATGGCAAACTACCTCTTGATAAACCTTGCCAATAAATCTCGAGAAGGACAGGGCCATTATAAGCGGGAGTCAACTTGAAGGCACATAACAAGTGTATAATCAATGCATTATGGGAAAAGTTTCACTTGAAAAAAATCATTTTGACAATTACGCTCTGCGTGATAGCTTGCCCATTTAAGGCAATTTCTGTTATGTTTTATTGCTTGATAGCAAGAGTTACCTTGACAAAATAATTAGGAATGTGACTGCTATTGATTCCTTTAAGTTTCTCATTAAACTTATCACAAAGGGAGGCTTAGCTTTTATTCTCTTTTCTCTTTAAAACGCTCTCTTTAAAAATGAGTCTGCCTATATTGTTTGAGCTTAATTGTATGAATTTGACACAGAATATATTGGAACTTACTTTTTAGCTGAAGAGTTTTTCCACAGTGACTAGCATCAGAGTTGGTCTGGGTTTTACATGAGAGATCTATTCCAGGAGCTATCTGTGCTGTGATTTTTGTGGAATATCTGGAATATCTTTCCATGTTTACTGACATGCTCCCGAAAACTGAGCCACATTCTTGGGATCTATTCTGTCTTGTGCACTACTAATGATGTTTAGAAAAGATGTTCTATCACCTACCTCTTGGAACAATGTCTCTCAAAAAGCCTTCATTTTAAGCAACCTCTCTTCAAATTATAATATCGTATTTCCATCTTCCATCTCTTCCAGTTGTCCCTTCTCCTCTTCTCCTTCCAGTATTGAGTTGAGAAGTTTGGACTCAAGTCTGGTTTCAATTAAACTTGAATCTTCTTGAACCAAATGGCAAGACAGAATTTTACAAAATTATACTACAGGTCTTTCTTTTCTGGAGAGCTACTTCTGTTAACTTTTCAAGCATAACTTTATCCAAGCAGCACATGTAAAAAGTTCTCGAAATCAATGTGATCTGCTGGTAACAACATTTCTGTTGTGCCAAATAATAATAGTAACAAACAATGAAAGAATTTGCCAACCTGCACAAAGGCACAAAGGCTGTCAACATATACTTACATTTTAAAAATGCTGGGCTCTCCACAAACACATATATATCTAATACCAGGGATTCAAAAGAGAGATTCAGCTGTCTTCACTAATAGCCCTGACAATTGACGCTTGTCGATTGCTGACAATTTCCTCAAATAATGACTGGTGTTATAGCAAACTAGATGGAACTAGGGGCAAAATAAACACTATTCAAATGATCTCTGTGTATTGGGCTGATGCTTGCAATGAAAGGCATCAGCTTGCTTTCTTATGGGTTTCTTTGATTATTTCCTCTTAGAAATAGAATGCCTCTGCCATGTATTTTATTGTCATCCAAGAGATGAAAGGTTTGAGCTACTGTGTTGGGCTGCTTTGATCATTTTGATGGGTGTTGTCAGGGAGGAGAGGTAGAATGACTATGAAAAGCAAGACAAATAAACAACTAAAGGTAAGATATCAGATGTAGTCTCTATTAGCAATGTGGCTTGGTTCCAAGCAGCAGGGAAGTTCCCAACCTTTTTTTGACCAGGGATCACTTGACCAGGGACCACTCTCCAAAATTAGTACCAAAAAGGTTACAAATCAGTTTTTGGTGAACTTTAGATTTGGTTTTGTTACTTGGGGTGCTGATTCAGAAAATTGCATTGGATAGACCACATCAGCTCTAGTTTCTGATACAGAACATATGCCATCTGCTCACCCAGAGAAAACCATATTTAATAATCTAGAGCTGATGTGATCTATCCCATGCAATTTTCTGAATCAGCACCCCAAATAACCCCAGGAACAGGCCTAAAAACAAAGACACCAAGAAGAAAATGTTTTTGGCTGGGTTGTTGTTATTATTTGTATTATTAATAGTGAGGAAGTGGACCATATTTTAGTTCCTGGGGACCACTGGTGGTCCATAGACCACAGGTTGGGAACCACTGTTCTAAACTAAGGCATCCCATTCATTTTGGGACTGGGAGGGGAGATTGCTTGGGAGAATATCCTTTTGGATTGTATTCTCTTTCTATTTCCTACTGACATTTCTATAGGATTGGTCTCTGTGGGGTTATGAATGCTTGAGGGGGAAATGCTGTTTCTTATATTAGATCAAATACGTTACTTTATATTTATATATGGGGCTGGGCTGTGGCGCAGCTGGCTAGTAACCAGCTTCTATAAATCACTACTGACCGAGAGGTCATGAGTTCGAAGCCCGGGTTGGGTTAAGCCTCTGACCATTAATAGCCCCGGCTTGCTGTTGACCTATGTAGCCCCGAAAGACAGTTGCATCTGTCAATTAGGGAAAGTTAGGGACGCTTTATGCGGGAGGCTAATTTACAATACCATAAAACTGCCAGCAAAACACGAGGAAAGGAATGAGGAAGTACAGCCACTACTGGACGGTGAAGCAACAGCTCCCCCTGTGGCCAGAATCGTGAAGCTGTAAAAATGTTAAAAATGCCTCTGAGTCTGTCTAATGTATGTTGTTTGTCTGTTGGCATTGAATGTTTGCCATATATGTGTTCATTGTAATCCGCCCTGAGTCCCCTTCGGGGTGAGAAGGGCGGAATATAAATACTGTAAACAAATAAATAAATAAATAACATTTAGATGGAATAAGATAATGATCTCTTGGGGAGAAGGGAGAGAATGGAAACTTAGGAATGACTGGTCATTGCTGGAATGTCTGTTGGGATTTTTAAAAGGATTGCATGTGGCAGTTCTCAAAGAGTGAGAATGGAGTTTTGTCAGGGTCAAATAAATTGGACTATGGCTCCATCAACATTGCCATATAATTCACAGTAATTTTCTGCAATTTTTCCTGATCTCCCAGCAAAATTTTTATTTTTACAAAGGGAGGGTAGAATTCTCCTGCTGTTTGATGCAAGAGGAAAAGAACCATCTCTAGTTATTGTCCCCTTCTCTCCACTGTCTAGTAAAGCTTTAAAGTTTTATTGGGCAGAAGCCATCGTGAACGGCAGCCCACTCCATCAGATGCATGGAGTGTTGTCTCAGCTGGCAAATTATTATACACATGGTTGTGTGGGAGGATGCAATTAGTGAGTAAGATGGAATGGAAGTTTGAAAAAATATAAACGTTACTTTAAGTGGCTATCAACAGGCAAGAGTTGAGTGGTAGTGCAATGCTGCCAGAGAGAAGCACATGTATTGTGCTGAAAAGCTGAATGAGGACAAAGAGGTGAAACTAGACGGATATTTAAATACAATACAATATGTAATCTTTCTCTGAAGGACATCACAACTTGCTTTTCCTGTTCAACTATTGCTGTTTGTCCCCATCGTTATAGTAGTTATCACAGATTGGTGAATTATTATGATGAGAAACATAGTGAAATAGAAATAGAGGAATTAGTGTGCTGAATCTGCATGACTGTAATGTAAACTAGAGCAATATGCATAATTAGAACAATACCAGATTTGGGACACTAGAATAAGACAACCCCAGTTTATAAGATGATTACTGGTTGGAATCATATCTTACTTTCCTCCCATGGAGTCCAAGATGGTCCTTCCAGGCTTTACTTAAAAGCCTACAGAGAAAGAAGGGGACTCCATCAGACTCCAAAATACCAGCATACTCTACTGCTGGATAGTGCTAACTTTTAGGAAGTTCTTCCTAAGGTTTAGTGGAATCTCTTTTCCTGTAGCTTGAACTCCCAACTCCATTGTGTCTGGTCTCTGGGAAGCAGAGCACAAGCTTGCTCCCTCTTCGATGTGGCATCCTTTCAAATGTTCAAGCATGGCTCTTGTGACCATCTTGTGAACGCATATCTCCCTATGCACCTGTGCGTTCTCAAAGAATTTCTGGAGAGAGTCTTCTCTCGCTTCCTCTCCCTTTGCAAGAGCGGTTGGTGGAGACGCGGGAGAGGGCCTTCTCTGTAGTGGTTCCTCGGCTCTGGCATTCCCTCCCCAAGGAGATTAGGTTAGCACCTACCCTCGCTGTCTTCCATAAGCAATTAAAAACATGGATGTTCTGACATTCATTCGATTAGACAAGCCCTTATAACTTGTCCCCTATTCATATTGAAATCTGCCTTTCCACCTTACAGTAGTTTTTCATCTTAGGACTTTTTCCTACCTACTGCCTACCCCATGTATTTCTACTTTGATTTATACATTAGTTCTAACTCTGATGAGTTGTTAGTCATCCATTATGCCCTAGGATGGGACCTTCTAAAGGCTCACAAATGATTGTAAATTACTTTTAAAATTTTTATAGTTATGATATTTTAACTATGGTATGTTTAATCTGTTTCTAGTTGATACTTGTGTTTCATAGAATCACATTTATTTATTTATTTATTAGACTTGTATACCGCCAGTTTGTATACTCCCAGTTTGGCTCGGAGCGGTTTACAGAAATAGATTAAAACAATACACTTAGCTTTAAAATAACAATAAAAACAATAAAAGCAACAATAAAAGCAACAATAAAAACAGACATAGCCCCGAGTTTTTCACCCATTGAAAGCTTGTCGGAAGAGCAAGGTTTTGCAGGCTTTCCGAAAGGCAAGTAGGTCTCGGATAGTTCGAGTTGTAGGCTCATGTAGGCTACATTGTAGGCTCATGTTTAAATTGTTGTCCATGAGGATTCCAAGGTTTTTGTCACACGTACTGCTGTCGAGCCAGGAGTCCGCCATTCTGTATCTGTGCATTCCATTTTTTCTGCCGAAGTATCTTGCATTTGTCCTTGTTGAACTTCATTTTGTTTCTCTCTAGTCTGTTAAGAATGTTTTGAATTCTGCTCCTGTCTTCTGGAGTTTTGGCTATCCCTCCCAGTTTGGTGTCATCTGCAAATTTGATGATCGTGCCTTCTAACCCTTCGTCTAAGTCATTAATAAAAATGTTAAACAGAACCGGGCCCAGGACAGAACCCTGCGGCACTCCACTCGTGACCTTTCCAAGATGAAGAGCACCCTTTGGGTTGGTGAGTACCCTTTGGGTTCATTCACTTAGCCAGTTACAGATCCACCTAACCGTAGTTTTGTCTAGCCCACATTTTACTAGTTTGTTTGCCAAAAGGTCGTGGGGGACTTTGTCGAAGGCCTTACTGAAATCCAGGTAGGCTACATCCACGGCATTCCCTGTATCGACCCAACTCGTAACTGTCGAAAAAAGAGATCAGATGAGTCTGGCATGACTTGTTTTTGGTAAATCCGTGTTGACTATTAGCAATGACCGCATTTGTTTCTAAATGTTCGCAGACCACTTCCTTAATGATATTTTCCAGAATCTTGCTTGGTATCAACTTGAGGATAACTGGTTGGTAATTGTTTGGGTCATTCTTTTTTCCCTTCTTGAAGATAGGGACCACATTCGCCCTCGTCCAATCTGCTGGGACTTCTACTGTTCTCCAAGAACTCTTAAAGATAATTGCCAGTGGCTCTGAAATAACTTTCGCTAGTTATTTCATGAGGAGGAAGGAGAGGGTCTTTCCCCCTTTTCTTCTCCCCTCTTCCACGTCCATCTGGCCAGTATCAGTAGATGTGATGAGTGATGATTGGCAGCAATGTCATGCACAGCGATTGCTACTAAACTGTGATACCAGGGACTTGGCAAGGGTGGCAGTCCAGTTATAGTGAAGCAGATTCAGTGCCGCTGGATTGTGTGGACTCCTTCCAGCTGCCAGGCCAGATCAGTGCCATACAGTGTAGACACTTGCCAGGAACTGAGCTACCTTGGCAGCTGACTATGCAGATTCCTTTGGAGCTGATCTTGACTACTTACTTCAGCTCATGTGGTTCATGAGCTCATGAGTATAGACCCTGAGATGGCTCATGAGTATAGACCCTGAGATGTGAGATATCTGACCTATAGGTATCAAATGGCAAAGACTTCATATAGCAGTAGTCTTCAAAAGTGAAACAAAATATAAGGATAAACACAATGTTGCAATCTAACTTCAGAGGCTAACATCAATAACAGAAGAAATTTCATTACACACAACTCCGCTTTCTAATGTCTCTGCTGTGACCTTGAGATAAATTGACATCTCAAAAGAAGATAAGATTCCTTGGCTGCAGCAAAACGTTCTGTCACACCATTTGGTTTCTTTGTATTACATTTCTTTAAGAGTAAATTAAAATCATTTTACTCAGACCTTGCACGATGTTCGAAGACTGAAGATTTCCAATGGGGAAAAAAATGTAAAAAAATGTAATACATATGCAACATCAACTGGAACAGTGCTTTATTGAAATGAGCTGCTCACACAAAATAGAAATTCTTAGGTTTCTTCTACACTGCTATGTAATCCAGATTATCTGATTTGAACTGGATTACGTGAGTCTACATATAATCCAGTTCAAAGCAGATAGTCTGGATTTTATATGGCATTGTAGAAGGAGACTTAGTTTTTAAGAGTCTGTTGTTTTGGTTGGAACTGAACAACATGACTATCTCCTGATGTCCAAAAATATTCTGTAATTCTCTTGTATACAAATAGAAATGCCCTGTGTCATTGCAACTGTGCAATTAATAGTTCCAGTTGAAAGTGTAAAGTTTACCAATGATTATGAATCTTTGGACTATTTGGACAATTTGCATCAACAACCCAGTTTTAATAGTTTCCATAACATTGGACCATGGCAGCAAGTAGTGCCAAACTGCATTAATTCTGCAATGTAGATGCATCTTTATTGAAGAATTGCATCCCTAATAATGAATCTTAGCTGAATATTCAAAACCAAACCTTCCTATATTATACCTTGGGTAGAAATCCAGTTCACCTTTATTATACTGATTTATTTGATTTATCTCTCAAACTGGAATCCAAGACAGCACATGCTGTGGGGATTGCTGCTTAACTCAGAGAACACAGGAGTGGATAGCTGTGACGGCTGATGATGCTACTATCCTTGCCATTGGAATTTATTTTTATTTTGTGTCAAAAGCATTGCATAATAATTGAAAATGTTCTAAAGCGATGCAATGCTTTTGGGTTGGAAAGATTGGCCGTTTACAAGAAACGTTGCCCAGGGGACGCCCGACTGGATTTACTCATTGGAATTGTAACCCAGTGTTTCTACTGCACTCTTAGAAATGACAAATGAAGACTCTATCTGTCTAACTTCGTTGCTCCAGAAGGTTCAGAGCATATTATGAAAAAGTTCAGCTACAGGCTGAGAAGTCCTCTAGAAAAGGAAGTACCCCTGCTTCAAGGTTTTAGGACTGAAGAGAGGGGGAATAAGAAGCCACAGCTGTCTTAGAACTTTATTATTTGCATTGATCACATTTATGAAGACGACATAAACTTACATACAGTTATAATGCAGAAAGGCTGTTACAACAATGCAAAGTGGTCCATCACACTCTCCTCGTGACAACTTTATTATTGCTAGGGACTCATAGTGCAACCGGGAAATATCGGGGCCATAACTTATTTTGGAGCAAAATATCAAATAGGCTGACAGGTTACTGGCTAGAATTTATTTTTTTACGAGCAACAATAATTATATCAAACAGTTACACATATGTAGAGGCACAAGAGAATAGAGAAGCTATTACAGCTTGGTTAGGGTACAATGATTTCTGAGATGGAAGGACTCTCACAATTCCTAAAGGAGCATAGCATACTTTTACCCAGTCTCTGCTAATATAACTGGAAGATCCCACTGATTAGAATATGATGATCGCAGTATCTCTTTGGTTTCACAGCCTATCTTTAGTGGCTGCCAAGACATTGTGTTTATCAGGCTACTTTTATGAGCCATGATATTTTAACAACTGTTTGGCACACCCATTATAAAAGACCTATGTATTGTCTAAAGGTTGGGAAGCAGGACTATTTTGTGGAGGGTCTTGCCAAAGTGCAGCAATAATGCCTTCCTTCTACATCCATTTCTTCTGATCTCTTAATAAATTCAGGTAGGTAACACAGAGATTCCATTATACATTCTGCCAATCACTCGTGTGGAATTGCTTCAAGAACTTATGGGAAGGTTAAAATGTCAGTTCCAAACTCAAAGGTTTAGATTCCTGGAAAAAGGACAAAGCAAAGATCAGTAAAAGGATTGATAGCAGAACAATGTTCCAACTTTGTCCATTGGATGCTATGCGCTGAAGAGTATCTCACTTTGTTGAGTTCTTTCCCTGTCTATAATTTCTAGGGCAACATGGACATTTTGTAGGAAGAAAAGGAATATCTTGGGAGAAATGCACATGAAAATGCATATGAAATTTCATTTTAATTAAAATGCAGTCTTGTCTAGCCATGGAGAAAGCTGTATTTAAATATGGAGATCTGATATTGACATTTATTTTTTTTGAAACAGTGTGGTGACAACCTGAAGCAGCTGAGTTTGGAACTGGAATAGTACGAGTCTTTCCCTTAAGGCATGCTGGGGGATGCTTTCCCTCCAGAAGATTTCACTGTATCCCATTGCAAAATGACATTTTATAATGCGACTGGCGTCTGTATGTACAAAGAGTTGGGTGGGTTGAGGGAATGCATCTTGTTATTCTGCTCAGAAAGGAAAATATCTTGGACCAGCCTTAGTGAAAAATGAAAGGGAAAGAAGAGAGTGAGGATTTGTGTATTATCAGAGCAATACGTTCAATTGTGAAAAGCTGTAACACGCACTCAACTTTGGGGATAGAATGGGAGATTAATCTAGATAAATATCATGACCAGTCATTCTATCATGATGAATGGAACTGGCAGCGCAAAGTAGGTTTTGTGGAGAAGAACCTGGGCAAGAAGCCAGGCAGTGGAGAGATTGGATGAGCAGTATTTTAAAGGAAGTACCTTCATAAAGTAGCTGTCTTGCTGTCTTACAGCGTTCCTTGGGAGCTACAGCAGAACTCTTAATAGAACAAATGCTACTGTAAGCCATGTAGCCAAGATGATTCCTGCTGGATGGCAAACTAAAGGAGGGAAAAATCTCTGTTTTATTTTGTTACATTTCTCTGCATTTTTTTCTGGATCTTGTTTTGGGAGACTGTGAATCTCCCCCTCGATTTAACTAATGCATATATTTTCCTTCCTTAACTAAAGGATTTTTTTTCAACTGTATTACATTTTTAGCCATATGCATTTTATAAAGTGTGAATTCCTTTCCCTCCTTCACATATTCCAAGAGCCTGACGAAAGGTCATATTAGGGCGGCAATATGTCTTGCAAAAAAAACCCTACGTCCATTGGAAATTCTGTTCCATCTCTAATGGAGATGTGAATGATAGAAAATCAGAGAATCATAGAGTTGGAAAAGACCCCAAGGGCCATCCAGTCTAACTCCATTCTGCCATGAAGAAACACACAATGAAAGCAGCCCTGACAAATGGCCATTGAATCCTTTTGTTTGAAAACCTCCAGAGAAGGAGATCTCACATTTTGAAGCAGCACATTTTGATGCAGCTCTTCCTAATATTTAAAGAGAGATATATTTTCCTGACAATTTAATCCATTGCTCCATGTCTTGGGGCACATCTACATTATAGAATTAGTGCAGGTCAAGACAACAGCTATGGGAACATGAAAGCTTTAATTTTACAAGGTCTTCAGCAACTTCTGCCAAAGAGTGCTGTTGCCTCACTAAAGTAAAAATTGCAGGATTCTATTTTTTTGAGCCATGGCAGTTAAAGTGGTGTCAAATTGCACTCATTCTACAGTTTAAATGCACCCAAAGTGTACAATTGGTCTTCTGTATACATGGATGCAACCCTGCACTGCTTTACCTCCCGCCCCAACTCTTTTATTTCCTGTGTGATAAATATATTGTTTGAATGAAATTGTATGAAAAATTAAGGAAGTCAAATAATGGTTCTTTACATTAAGAAGGAAAAGCAATCATGAGTTAAGGAATAAAAGCCAACATATGTCTGGAACTGATGGGAGTCAGCAGGTTTTAACTGGGAAAAATAACCTGTCAGTCATTTACAACAATTTGGAGCAACAGCAGCAAGAAATTTTCTGTATAAGAGGCCTTATTACAATCCAATAGTGTGGCAGACAGGGAGGGTCTGATCACTCGTCACTTTCTCCAAAGGACAGAGGAAGATGCCATTTGCAAAATGGCAGATTTGCAGGGAAGCAATCTGGCCTACGTTCGGCTTTCTGCTCCAGGAGACGGAAGAAGGGATGGTAATGTATGCATGATGAAGTGTGAATGTGTACGTGTGTGTAAATGTTGAGTGAAATGTAGTATCCCCTTTGTTTGTGTACCCGATATAGCTATAGTCTTTTTATTTTATTTCTCTGTATTGCTCTGTGTTATACTCTGTCTCACTGGAAATGGAATAAACAAATCTTTTAAATGTTTTTTAAAGTATTCATGACATTAGTACAGAGTATTAATTTTTCCTTGGCCATTGTGCCTTGTGCCTACCCCTTTTTGGAGGAGTGTGTGGTTATAGCACAGAGTTTTAAACCACCAGCTACAAAGATCTTGCCGACTGAAAGGTTGACAGTTCAAGCCATGTGCGGGGTGAGCTCCTGCTGTCAGCCTAGCTTCTGCCTACCTAGCAGTTCAAAAACAGCTGTGAGTAGATGAATCGGTACTGCTTTAGCGGGGAGGTAAAACGCGTCCCTGAAAAAAAAAAAAACATGCCAGCAGTTCGATCGACAGGCTCCTTGGCGTGTAAGCACGAAACAGCACCTCCCCATGGCCAAGTCAAGCAGAGCCTCCAGATGCCAGAAATGAAAGAGGGAAGCCTGCCTCTGTTTATGTATTGCCTGTCTCTGTCAATTGTATAATGGCATTGAATGTTTGCCATACATATGTACCTGTAAACCGCTCTGAGTCCCCACGGGGAGATAGAGCGGAATATAAAATATATTATTATTGTTATTTTATTATGACACAGCAAACATATATGCTGGATTTCGTATCACAAAATCACAAGTCGAACACTTCCCAAGTGTCTAGGACTGTGTCATGTATTTTCGGATGATGCGTGCAGATCCCAGCAGGGTGGTCTTTTGCAGTTGGCAGATCGTAATTTTGTCAATGCTTATTGTTTCCAAATGCCGACTGAGATCTTTTGGCACGGCACCCAGTGTGCCCATCACCACCGGGACCACCTGCACTGGTTTCTGCCAGAGTCTTTGAAGTTCAATCTTGAGGTCCTGAGTTGTTGTTATTATTATTATTATTATTATTATTATTATTATTATTATTATTATTGTATGGTTGGTCTTCCCTATGCCAACCACAGTTTGGGGCCACACATTTGCCTCACTGTGCAATTGTCTAATAAAAAGAATAAATTCAACTGACTAAAAAGGAGGCAAGGCAGAGTTATGATATTAAAACGACGAGGAACCAGGAGTGTGTGGGGGAGAAACAAGCTCTTCAAAGAAGCAGATTATGTTGCTTTGGAAAAGCAAACAAGGTAAATCTATGACAACAAATTACCCCAACCATGAAACATTGTGATGGGCAAAATGCATTTATGCTGCACCTGTGCATGGAGATTATGTAGATCTTCCTCTGATTTCCACGCTAAAAGCCAACAATGTCTTTCTTTCTTAAGGCCTAATGCTCACTTTGTAAATGGGCTTGTTCCCTTCCTAGGAGCTGCTTTAAAGTTAACAATTTTTATCCTTTCATACAAATATAGCTATGCGCACTCCGCCTTTGGTGGCTGATATACTTAATTCATTGAGTGCCACAGGGATATCATATTTCATAGCAGCTTTTTTGACATTTTATATTTTAATTAAGCATCCCCAATAGGAAGAAAGCCACTAGCAACTAGTCTGTCCTCTCCAACACAACATGCCTCCTTGAGCTGAAATTTGCCTGCTGTGTTCCTGCTAGCATAGAGAGCTTTTATTCTGCAGAATGAGATATTTCTGCTGACGGTAAACTTATAGGGGTTTCATCAGTTTAAAAGAGGCACATTTAAGTCAAGGTATGTTGTCATTTTGGAAACAACGTCGATGTCTACATGCCGTAATTGTGTGGGTAGGGGAAAAACTGTACTCTTGCAGAGCTGTTTGGAAGAAAAAGAAAGTATTTAGGGTAAACATTTCCTAAAAGTCCTCTTTCTTATTTCTGGCTTGTCATAGCTCTAATCACCTACATAAGAAATGCTTTTTCTTTCAGAGCATCGAAGCCTTCTGTACATGGCTAAAATGTGTTGCCGAAGGTTTTCATGGCTGGGGTCACAGGGTTGTTGTATGTTTTCTGGGCTATATGGCAATGTCCCAGAAGCATTCTCTCCTGACATTTCACCCACATCTATGGCAGGCATCCTCACAACCTCTGAGGATGCCTGCCATAGATGTGGGCAAAACATCAGGATGGCATGCTTCTGGAACATGGCGATATAGCCCGGAAAACGTACAATAACCATATGGCTAAAATGTTTGAAAAATGTGTACAGAATGCTTGAATCAGTGTAAACATGCATAAATTACAATCAAACCAATAAACACATAAGAAAATGTCTACTTTTGAAAAAACACATACTGAAATTTGCATACATTTCCTGTAGAAAAATAACAGAGTTTGGTGATCTAATATGAAACCTTGACAGGTCAAAACATTAATGGGAGCCTGGAAAAAACACACATAGACAGAAAGCATCAAATTTCTCCTACTCTTGAGTGAATGTTAGGTGTCACCCAGCAATATGTGGGAAATAAAAATTTCCTGCCATGTATATGATTTCTGCATCACTCTATTTAGCGTTCTGCTGCATGTCCCTCTGATGCTTAAACATTTGGGTCCCATCCATGGAAAGAGGATTAATGGAATATTATTTTGATTAGCTCAAATGCTCTTGACTCTAAAATCTCATTTTTAAACATGCAACCTCTTGACATTTGCCAAATACTGTTAAGAGCCATTGTGTGTAATTTTGCAATTACGAAAATATAATTCATTAAACTTCTTCTTTGGGGCTGCACGTCATTGTAAGACAGACCAGAGCTTTTCAGTTAATAAAGCTTCATCCGCTCCGCTGGCAAAGTTCCAAGCTCCGTTGCAAGAATGAAAGGAACTCAATATTCACGTTGCATGCTTGTGTAGTTATCCCTTCTCCTGCTAATGTCTTGATGCCTTTGTCATCTTTTCCTGCTTCTTTTTCCCATAGGATGTAATGTCAATCTTTTGGAAAAGAGAATGTTATGCAGAAATGTAATTTGCATCAGTTTCATAGAGGAAACCATTATGAAATGGGGTCAAAGAATAATAGAGGGTGGAAACAATTCTGTTGACTGAGTGTCCACTCAGATGGCAATGGGAAGCAATAGCATCTTATTGTTCATGTTCCTCATCAACTCGTACATGGTCTCTGATATTTGAGATCATAAATAAGGTCATCATGAACAGTATCCATTCATAGCTTTATCCTCCATGATTTTTTCCAGTCCGAGTTTTGTGGTTTTTCAATAAACTGTAAAAGAATATTATAAATCATTAAAAAATTACAATTTACAGCCTAAGGAAAGGAGGAGGGAGAAGCCAAAGGGAGAGAAAAGGAGCCCAAGCAGCAACGATTGATAAAGACTTAAAATAGTGTATAACTACTAAAATAATAATATATAACATCCCCACTTTGCGGATTTTCACTTACTGCGGGTGGCCCTGGAGCCTAACCCCTATGATAAGTGAGGAAACACTGTACTTTTATATCTCTGGAAGCATGTACCATTTGGTGACAGTAAGAATACATCTGCACTGTGGAATCAATGCAGTTTGAAACCACTTTAACATCCATGGGTCAATGCTATGGAATCCTGAGTCAACACTTGACTCATATTTGGTGATGCACAAACACTCTGGGGAAAAAGGCTAAAGACCTTGTAAAACTACAATTCCCAGGATTTCATGGCATTGATTCATGGCAGTTAATGTGATGTCAAACTTCATAATATCTACAGTGTAGATTCTAGGTTTGACTATATTGTCATGACCAGCAACACCTGCAAGAATTTTCTTGTCTATGCAAGCATTCAGAGGAAGGAACTGACAAAACTGTATCTGAGTATTCCTTGCCTAAGACAATCATGTGAGATGCATAGGATCCCCATAAACTAAGAAGCAACTTGAATTCATGCATACACAATCATTCACATGATAGGAGCTCTCTCCTTTATTTTACTTGGCAGCCCTAGGAACAGATAGATTAGACAGTTTACTGCTGAATGCTCCCCTTCCTTATAGGTTATATCCAAAGCCAACCACATTATTTTGGCATACAAGGCAGAGAAATCACAGTGTTACATAAAAAAACCCAATTGCTTTAGAATAATAACACTCTGCTAAGAATAACAATGTTTTTAAAATGTTTGTGTAATCCTGGCGCACCTTACATCCGTTGTTAGAGTTGTTGCATCACTATTCTCTCATATACAGTAAGTCATATGTGATAGTACCCCACTTAGAGTGCTTATAGTCCTATATTGCTTCCAATGCTTTTATTATACTACTACTATTACTGCTATTATTATTATTAATAATAATAGTAGTAGCAATAATAATAATAATAATAATAATAATAATAATAATAATAATAATAATACAGTAGAGTCTCACTTATCCAAGCCTCGCTTATCCAAGGTTCTGGATTATCCAAGCCATTTTTGTAGTCAATGTTTTCAATATATCATGATATTTTAGTGCCAAATTCGTAAATACAGTAATTACAACGTAACATTACTGTGTATTGAACTGCTTAACCTAATTTGATGTTTAATAGGCTTTTCCTTAATCCCTCCTTATTATCCAAGATATTCGCTTATCCAAGCTTCTGCCGGCCCGTTTAGCTTGGATAAGTGAGACTCTACTGTAATAATAATAATAATAATAATAATAATAATAATAATAATAATAATAATTTTATTTTTATACCCCGCCCCATCTCCCCAAAGGGTCTCAGGGCAGCTTATATGGGGCCAGGGCCAGGCAAAACAGACAATATAAAAACTCAACAGTAAAAACAAGTCAATAAAACAAATAAAGTCACATATACAATAAACATACTTTGATAAAGTGCATATCAAGTCTGTTGAACAAGGATTTCAAAACATCCAAACACACTTTGTCCGGGTGTTGCTAAATACGACGCAAAGAGGATTTTGTTTCTTCAAGGATGCCATCAATTATGCAATATAATTTGCCCACTAAATCTTGCGTGCACAGACAACAGCATTGTGGAGAAATGATATTGTGCTAAATAATACAACACTTCAAAATGTGTAGACCTTTGAAAACTATTGCTATCACCAACTTAAGTTGAAGTGCTAAAGTAGTGTGTTGAGATATTCTCTTGTAGATGGAGCAATGCAGGGCCGGGCTGTGGTGCAGGCTGGTTAGCAGCCAGCTGCAATAAATAACTCTATGACCAAGAGGTAATGAGTTTGAGGCCAGCCCGTGTCGGAGTGAGCACCCAACCATTAAAATAAAAAATAGCCCTGCTTGTTGTTGACTTAAGCAACCCGAACGATAGTTGCATCTATCAAGTAGGAAATTTAGGTAGCACTTATATATGGGGAGGCTAATTTAACTAATTTACGACACCATAAAAATCATCCAGCAATGTTTGGAATGAGGAAGTCGGCATCACAGTTGGATGTTGAAGCAGTTGCTCCCCCTGTGGCCGGAATCGAGCATACCCTCAGGAAGCTGGAAGCTGGAGAAGGTTAAATTGCCTCTGTGTCTCTGTCTGTCTCTGTCTCTATGTTCATATGGCATTGAATGTTTGTCTTGTATGTGTACATTGTGATCTGTGCTGAGTCCCCTTCGGGGTGGGAAGGGCGGAATATAAATACTGCAAAATAAATAAATAGGTGGTAAGAAATGTCTCAATTAATCCTTTCTTCACAAAGAGAGCAAGTGATGGATATTTGATGATTGCTTTGTAGTTGTGTATGAAAATAATTCAGGAGCAATCATTCCATTTGTTTTACTTTGGGGTGAGTTGCCCTGGCTTGTCCTGGAGACAGCAGTGATACAGTGGGATAAGGGCTTGCAGAGTTCAAAAAGTTACTCCTTTGAAGTAGAGAATGACCATGTTGGTTTGGGATTCTGTGAACTACCATCCTTCTCAGACCTGCACTTTTGAAATAACAACTAATAAATGCTGTTTAAAAAAAGACTGCTACCACTAGGTTTGGGTTCTAGGATCATGGGGAGCTTGCTTTGTGCGCATTTGAGATATTTGTCAATCCAGCTCAGCAGTTCTTGCTTTGACAAAGAACAGCTTGCCAGGATTTCAGACAACAAAATGGCATCCTCCCCATAACTTGCTACTTGAGGCTTTTTGGCTGGAGATACTGGTATTTAAACATGAGACTTAAGGGATGTAAAGGATTGCTGGGCTACAGTCCTCCCCATTCCTTGTTCAACACACTCCACTTGTGTGGTCTAGACAGTGTGTTACTTTTTTCACTTTTTTTGGGAGTCCAATCTGACTCAGATCTTCCTCTTTGTGTTTCCTTTTTAAATGGTATAAAATATTGAAGGCTTAGGTCAAGCATCACATTGCACATTGCTACCAGAAATGAGTCTCATTTGGAAGAGGCAGAGCTATACTTCTTTGAATGTTATCTCGTGCCTCCAGCCATTCATTCTGGCTCATGAGCATGGTACCATTTCAGATTTTGGCAGCTAAATCTGGTGTAGTTTCCCACTTATTATGAACCCAGCAGGGAAACCGGGGCGAGGATGTAAACATGCCAAGGGGAAGTAGTTTGTTGTCTGCCAGAAGTGTCCTTGCTCCGCCACTAAAAATGTAAAATACACCCCATGCATGCTAAAGGGACACTCCTTTGTGCAAATGCTACCTCAGTAGATTTTGAGGGAGAGAATAAATGCTCAGTGAATACAGAGAGGCTATTAGCAAATGGGTGATCTCCATGTTCTGCCCATTTCGAAATTAATTGTGACAAAATGTGACAGCTCGTGTAGTTAACATTGTGCTGAGCAACCAAATGGCACAAGTTCATTGAACCCAGGGGAACAAGGATGATCATTACTGTATTTTTTCTTCTGCATTAGGTACCTCCTGGGGAAAATGGTGCCTCCTTCTCAAGATGTCTCATTGGCAGTTGGAATGGGCAAGAGAGTTTAAATAGAGACTAAGGTCAGAAAAGAGACTGAATAGAGAAATGGCCCCCCTCCCTAGGTTACTGGTCAGGTCCAGCATGTATATCAGGAGCTATATTTTTCCAAGGATGAAACTAATCCACACATGATTGTCACCTTGGGAGGAATTCTAGGATTCTGTGAGACATGTGCCCTCCGACACCGCATAGATTATTTTTTGTGTCAGGAGCAGATTAAGAAACTGCAAGTTGCTTCTGGTGTGAGAGAATTGGCCATCTGCAAGGATGTTGCCCAGGGGACTCCTGAATATTTTGATGTTTTATCATCCTTGTGGGAGGCTTCTCTCATATCCCCACATGGAGCTGGAGCTGACAGAGGGAGCTCATCTGTGCTCTCCCCGGGTTGGATTTGAACCGGCAACCTTCAGGTCAGCAACCCAACCTTCAAGTCATTAGTCCTGCTGGCACATTAGTCCCACTGCACGTCCTGGGGCTCCATCACATAGATATGACAAAACTATATCAGCTATATCATGAGGATGAGCTTCAAGTAAGGAGAAACTTTATTTGAACAAAACTGAATCCATACCTGCAAAATCATTTAGCTTCACCGCAGAGCATTCTGTCTTGACTGGATGTTAATAACGGCACACACCACTATTATAGTTTGGACACAGATTGTTTTGGCAGTCATGTATTTCCACCATTTAAAGACAATTTGATTCAAAGGGGCATTTCTTTCCAAGTCTGAAGTGGAGTATTTTCGATCACATGACAACAACGGCTGCATTGTCTTTTTGTCTCCCTGGCATGTATCTATCCATATCAACCAATAACGTGTCTTGTTTCTTCGTTACTCTAACACTTGGATTTGATGTCCCCATCTGCACCACATTGGCTGTCTCCCTCTCTGGATTCCTTGCCCAGAAAGCTAAATGCATCTTATTTCAGTGTAGCCAATTGCATTTAAAATCCATCACATGAATCTTCCCTCAAAATTAATAGGATTTTGAAAAACTCTACACCTAATTTCATGCAAAAATCCAACAAAATCATAAACCAATCTTCCTCACATTTTCTTTGAATCTTATTCTCTTTTAAGGCGATACTTCTCTGCTTTCTTACTCAAAAATGAATCAGGATTGGCCTATGTCAGTTTGGGCACATAGATATTCTAGGTTTTCTCTAAATTGCAGCTTTTATTATATATATATATATATATATATATCTCTGATCATTTTACTTATAAAGGGGTTGGTACTTTTTTTAGGATCTCCCAGGATGGCTTAGGCTTCCGCCTTTTGCTATGCAAGAAAAATAGATGACCCCCTTTTAACATAAAAATAGGTTTTAGAGGTACAGTATGTAATTGACTCATGGATACGTCAACCTTGTAGAGCTAATTTTGACTATAATTTCTAGACTTATACATGAGTATATAGAGTAATTGAAAACTATGTGTTGGCCCCATGCTGAAAAATACAGGAGGGTTGGCATCATAAAGGATATGTTTTTAAAATATTAAATAAGAGCCATCTCTTACAACAAGGGACGCTTGGCAACCCAAGTTGCTGGGCCAGTAATTGGAATGAGTTAATTTTATGATCACAGTATTACATCATTCTTAGGGACAGAATAATGAAGGTTATAAATGTGACTTTGGAGACATCTGTCACATGGTTGTTCCCACTGGGGTATTCTTCTGTGGTGTTTTCATCCTTTGAATTTATTTCTTATATATAGGGATGAACTCTGCTTGGGAATAATGTGAAGGTTAGAGACTTGAAATGCAAATGTACTCAGAGTTTGCAGAGATAAATGGACCAACAAGCCCCATTACACATATGCTATCAGTCAAGTGAGATTCAGCGGTTTGTTATTCCCAATTTCAGGATCACAATTCGATCCCTTGCTGTGCATTTATGGATGCTTTAAACATCTGCTTCCCTCTTGATTCAATTTGCCGGCCCTGATGGATAGCTAATTGAGATGTGTATCTAAGGTATTTCACATCTTAATTGTCTCTAAGGGCCAGCTAATAATGAACCAAACAGGAAAAGAATTGTCTAAAGGGAGAGTATGATTATGAATAAAGATGTGCTCCAAAGGAATATGTTTTTCTCATTTGTTTAATATTTCTTATTCTTTTTTTTCTTTTTAAACTCTGCATGTTTTCAAAGTCATGGCAGTGTTATTTTAAAGCTAACTTTTAATCTCCTTCGAGTATATTAAGGAAATATAATACTCTGCCCTTATGCAGAGCTGATATAAATAAAAAGGCTAGTCAAAGGAAATTAGGAGACAAATCTCCACTTGCTGATAGATTTGTATTTGCTTTTACAAAAAAAAGCCAATGTATTTTGGCAAATTCACAGGCCTCAGGGTCTACACCAAAAATAGAAATTTAATCCATTTAACACATTAACAAGGACAACACAAAACCAGTTGTGTTCTTTAAAAACAGATAGATTACATCATTCTACACAACAGAGAGCATATATATATATATATATATATATATATATATATATATATATATATATCTGAAGTTGTGCAATACATTCTCCAAAAAAATTGACTACTAAGCAAAAGGAACTAGAGACTCAGATAGTAAGGAAAGAAAAAGAAGAATCGCTGATTTCTCTGAAATTGCTCACCAGGATATCTGATGGAATCGCACTGAATGCTAATTCAGTTTACTGTCATATATTTATACTAGAGATTGCAAATTAAAATCATTTAGACATTTAGACTTGTGAGCTCCTTTAATGTTAATCTTAAAATTCACTCTACAGTTTTGCTTATCCATGCTCCTAAAAATATTGATTTTTGGAAGTGTTTGTAGGCCTTTCTTGGTCTCCCAGTTCTGCTGCTGCTTCTCAGTCGTTTAGTCGTCTCTGACTCTTCGTGACCTCATGGACCAGTCCACGTCAGAGCTCCCTGTCAGCCGTCACTGCCCCCAGTTCCTTCAAGGTCGAGCCAGTCACTTCAAGGATACCATCTCGCCCTTGGTCGGCCTCTCTTCCTTCCATTTTCCCCAGTATTGTGATCTTTTCCAGGCTTTCCTGTCTTCTCATGATGTGGCCAAAATACTTCATCTTTGCCTCTAGTATCCTTCCCTCCAGTGAGCAGCCATTGGGCATTATTTCCTGGAGGATGGACTGGTTGGATCTTCTTGCCAAGGTCCAAGGCACTCTCAGGATTTTCCTCCAGCACCAGAGTTCAAAAGCTCTCTTCCTTCGCTCAGCCTTCCTTATGGTCCAGCTCTCGCATCCATAGGTTACTATGGGGAATACCATTGCTTTCACTATGCGGACCTTCATTGCCAGTGTGATGTCTCTGCTCTTCACTATTTTGTCAAGGTTGGCCATTGCTCTCCTCCCAAGAAGGAAACGTCTTCTGATTTCCTGGCTGCAGTCTGCATCTGCAGTCATCTTTGTGCCTAGAAATATAAAGTCTGTCACTCCACGTTTTCTCCTTCTATTTGCCAGTTATCAATCGGTCTGTTTGCCATGTTCTTGGTTTTCTTGATGTTTAACTGCAACCCAGCTTTTGCACTTTCCTCTTTCCCCTTGGTGATAAGGCTCCTCAGCTCTTCCTCACTTTCGGCCATCAGAGTGGTATCATCTGCATACCTAAGGTTGTTAATGTTTCTTCCAGCAATTTTAACTCCGCCCTTGGATTCCTCAAGCCCCGCATGTCGCATGATGTGTTCTGTGTACAAGTTGAATAGGGAGGGCGAGAGTATGCAGCCCTGCCACACTCCTTTCCCAACCTTGAACCAGTCTGTTGTTCCGTGATCTGTTCTTACTGTGGCTACTTGGTCTTTATACAGATTTCTCAGGAGACAGACAAGGTGACTTGGTATCCCCATACCACCAAGAACATGTCACAGTTTATTCTGATCCACACAGTCGAAGGCTTTAGAATAGTCAATAAAGCAGAAGTAGACGCTTTTCTGAAACTCCCTGGCTTCCTCCATTATCCAGTGGATATTGGCAATTTGGTCTTTTGTTCCTCTGCCTTTTCTGAACCCAGCTTGAACATCTGGCATTCTTCCACCCCAACTATAATCAAAATAAGGGATTTACTCTTGTTTGTGGTTTTAGATATCCACAGATACAAGTGTTGTAGTGTCTTTACCACTGATTCAGTAGGTTGCCCCTTATGAATTATGCATTTGTGTTAAATATAATATCTAATAAGTTGCTAGATATATACTGGGATCTTATTATCATATTTAATTGTATTTAGTTGTCCCTAGACAACCCAGAAAATAAAAACTAGCATTGCCAGTTGTTGTTCTAGGAACTGGAAGCCAAAATGTGAATCCACTTAGCAGTGAAATGAATTTAGAAAATAGATTCAAAGGCTTTGCTAATTTTGATTGTTCATTCACTGAGGACTATTTATTCAGAACCTCCTTGAGCAATGAAAGTGCTTGTTTTCCCTGCTGCTGATTTTCTTAAATTGTAAATTAGACAAATGTAAGAATTATATAATATACCATGCAAATGCCCACTAAGCTTTTTGCATGCATGATCAGGGAACATAATGTCGATCGACATCAAAAGGCCAATAATCACCAAACAAGATCAGTAATCAGAATAATCACAAGAACCCAATACATATTATAAGAATCTCTACCAATTTTAAGGAGTGAAACACTTGAAAATGAGAGCAGTTGCCGACTGTTACATATTTAGAGTTACAAATCTGGGAACAGGATATGTTTGGGAAATGTTGACACACTATATCTAGTTGTCGTTTAGCACAGGGAGGGGATGGCAGGACTTGCAATGCAAGAAAATTGAACTTTTTCAAATTTTGCACAGTTTATCTATCAAAACAATGATGTAATTATAACTCTTCCACTTCTGGATCCCATGTTTTACAGGACTTAATGCTCAATGGCAAGCAGTTTAGAGCTTTCTTCATGCTGGAAGTGTTTATAGTATTTAGTTAGTGCAGATGAATGAGAATTCTATTTACATTCAAATATGCAAAAATATCCTACCATTTTCAAGTATCTTCATAAACATGATTGATTCTTTTTTTAAAACCCCACATATTTGTGGGAGATAGCATAAGTGATGGATGCATCCATCTGTAAAGAACTTGTGTTTACCAGAAATGTATGATAATAACTAAGTTCATTCAAAAATAAACTTATGAGTGGGAATAGTACAACAACTTAAAAAGTGGGAGGTGTCTATTTGATGAAATCAAGAGACAGAAAGTAGGTGCAGAAATAGCAGAACGAAGCTACAAAAGCCAATGATCACTTGTTTCAAAGCCAATGGGGAAATTGTGACTTCTCTTTAAAAATGCATTTCCTAATAGGGGCTCTGCATATGGCGTTGCATTTGTATCTAGTCGCAGGCGGAGGTGGTGGGGTGGCAGAGGAGGACAAGCTGATTTTTGTTTATCCAAAATAAAAATAAATAAAATAAAAATAAATACCTATGAGTCATATATCAAAAAGAGAATACATGGAAAGAAATGTATTGATGCAGTCAACCAACAAAATACATTCTGTTTGAAAAAAGTGACTTAGGATGCATTTACACTTTAGGGCACTTCCAGATAGGCCAGAAATGCATGTCAACGCAAGTTTTTAAAATCCACTTTGGCACACATTTCTGTCCCCACTGCACCCTGAAAGCCCATGCTTTCCCAGGGGGTTGCTATATGCCATCCTGATAGCAATCAGAATGGCATGCAGCCACCCCAAAGCTCTCCACTCCTAAAAACTAAAGAAAACTTACTTGGCTGCCATTAAATTCCTCTTCACAGACTCCTGGTGCGAGGAAATGATGCACCAGAAGATTGGGAAAGTGGGGGTCAAGGAGGAAAATCCCTCCTTGCCTCCCCATTTCCTGATGCATAATTTTCTTGCACCAGGAGGCCATGAGAAGGAACTTAATGGCCAGATATGTTTTCTTTAGTTTTTAGGGATATTTCGGGGGCTGGGGGAAAAGGTTTGGGTGTCATCCCAAACTTTTGGGCTCCAAGAGCCAAAAAGGTTCGGGATAGCAAATGGGAACTCACCCCTGGGTAGTCCCCGGACTACTTGGAAGTAAGTCCCCACAGGCCCAATACCCCATTAGACCTGGTCCTTTCAAGAAGGCCTGGATCTAATGGGGTTTTAATTAATTCAGAATAACTGAGGTTATTCCAAATTAATTCGTTTGGATGCCCCTGGTAAAAACCCAGACAGGTCCTGTATTTTGGTCCTGTCTGGATGGGCCATTACAATGAATGCAGTTTGACAGCACTTTAACTGCCATGGATCATTGCTGTAGAGTCATGGGAATTGTAGTTTGACAAGGTCTTCAGCTTTCTCTGTCAAAGAGTGCTGGTGGTTCAACAAGCCCAAATGCCCATGATTCAATAGTACTGGGTCATGGAATACAGGATGGCTGCTTGAATAGTTGTGGTGGGTTCCATCTTGGAACTGACCCAACTGCTTACATGGGTACAAACCCATGGTTTGCTCCAGATTCTGGGGGAGAATTCAGAGCAATCACTAACTTTTGTTAAGGATAATGGATCCATGTAGATGTGATCTTTGAGGAGGAAAGGACTAAAAGAGCCTTCTAGTCCAAACCTCTGTCATGGAAGAATTCACAACTAACACACTTCTGAAGGACATGCAATCCCTGTATAAAACCTCCCAAGTTCATCACGTTTTTCACCGTTGAACAATTCTTACTATAACAAAGTTCTTTCTGATGTTAAATGACATCTCCTTTCTTGCTATTTGAATCCATTGGTCCATGTTCTAGTCTATGAAGCAGCTGAAAAAAAATTTGCTCCATCTTCTACATGACAGTCCTGCAGATATTTTAAGATAGCTATCATGTCTAAAGCCTTTGACTGTGTGGATCATAATACACTGTGGCATGTTCTTGGTGGTATGGTGATACCAAGTCACCTTGTCTGTCTCCTGAGGAATCCGTATAAAGACCAAGTAGCCACAGTAAGAACAGACCACGGAACAGACTGGTTCAAGATTGGGAAAGGAGTGCGACAGGGCTGCATACTTTCACCCTCCCTATTCAACTTGTACACAGAACACATCATGTGACATGCGGGGCTTGAGGAATCCAAGGGCTGAGTTAAAATTGCTGGAAGAAACATTAACAACCTTAGGTATGAAGACGATACCACTCTGATGGCTGAAAGTGAGGAGGACCTGAGGAGCCTTATAACCAAGGTGAAAGAAGAAAGTGCAAAAGCTGGGTTGCAGTTAAACATCAAGAAAACCAAGGTCATGGCAACTACACCTATTGATAACTGGCAAATAGAGGGAGAAAACGTGGAGGCAATGACAGACTTTATATTTCTAGGCGCGAAGATCACTGCAGATGCAGACTGTAGCCAGGAAATCAGAAGACGTCTACTTCTTGGGAGGAGAGCAATGGCCAACCTTGACAAAACAGTGAAGAGCAGAGACATCACACTGGCAACGAAGGTCCGCAAAGTCAAAGCAATGGTATTCCCCATAGTAACCTATGGATGCAAGAGCTGGACCATAAGGAAGGCTGAGCGAAGGAAGAGAGACGCTTTTGAACTCTGGTGCTGGAGGAAAATTCTGAGAGTGCCTTGGACCGTAAGAAGATCCAACCAGTCCATCCTCCAGGAAATAATGCCCGGCTGCTCACTGGAGGGAAGGATACTAGAAGCAAAGATGAAGTATTTTGGCCATATCATGAGAAGACAGGAAAGCGTGGAAAAGATCACAATGCTGGGGAAAATGGAAGGAAACAGGAAGAGAGGCCAACCAAGGGTGAGATGGACGGACGGTATCCTTGAAGTGACTGGCTTGACCTTGAAGGAACTGGGGGCGGTGACGGCCGACAGGGAGCTCTGGCATGGACTGGTCCATGCGGTCATGAAGAGTCGGAGACGACTATGCGACTGAGCAGCAGCAGCATCATGTCACCTCTCAATCTTCTCTTCTCCAAACTAAAAATAGCCAGCTCTGAATTGCTCCTCATGTAGCTTGGTTTCCAGACCATTGATTATCCTGGTTGTCCTTCTCTAGATGTATTCCAGCTTGTCAATATCTTTCTTGAGTAGAGCCAATACTTCTGAAATAGACCTAACCCTGTTTTTTCTGCTTTATCTTGTTCCTTTCAATCACATTCCACTTCTGATGGTAATTTAAGTTCATTTTACATGTCTGGCCAAATCTGCTGCTCTTAAGATGAAAAACAACTTATCAAAGAAAGCAATAGTACATTTGAAATATAGTTACTCAAAACAACTTTGATGATAGCAATTAATAAGCAATTTCTGTCTACACTCTGATAACAGGATATTGCAAGAATTGCCATACAATTTGGAGCAAGGATGGGAGAGTAAGTTGTACAAGAAAAAGAGAATTGGCAATTCTTACAAAACATATCCCATTGCCATCTCTGTATTGATGGATCTTACCTTCCACTGAACAGGAAGCTCAGATGTAATAAAGGTATCACTAAAATGGGGAAAAGGTCTATGTTATTAAAAAGCAGCAACCCTACATCATTGAAGAACAAAACCTATTTACATTAAAACAGAGAGTGACTATAAAAATGGTATGAAGCATTAAATCACCATTAAGAATGTTGTGGATTCAGTCATCACTGCTAACCTAAGATATAAAAAATGAAGGAGGCAATCTAAAGTCAATTTTTGGGTGTGAAAATGCAATAATGTAGATATTCACATGGAAAAATCTATCATCTATCTGTCTGTCTGTCTGTCTGTCTGTCTGTCTGTCTGTCTATCTATCTATCTATCTATCTATCTATCTATCTATCTATCTATCTATCTATCTATCTTCTATCTATATCTCCTTGTGTAGATATTAATCAAGCTCATCTTGAGACAATAATACTCCACCTCACAAAGAATGTTTTGACTTTGATCCTTTTGATTTGCCTGGCATATTTTGCATCTGTATTTCAAATTAACAGCACCCCTTGATGTGCATATTTAAAGTCTGTAATTAAGCTCTTTTTAAAAGCTACTCTCAATTAAAGTGTCAATGGTTTTGTTTTAGTTTTAAAAAATGGAGAGAGTAGTGATGCTTTATTCACAAAGAGCATTAAAAGGTATTTTGTTTTCCTTAAAAAAAACACAGCAGTAAAATATTTTACCTCAGCCCCCTCAAACACACTCAGAGAAATGAACATAGAAGTCAAGCAGAGCAGTTGATTTTTGGAATTGGATTTCCTAATTAAATCTGAATGTTGGACAGGTAGAGCAAAAGAGATTTTCCACAGTATTACGTTTGATTTGGACATAGGGCTTTATCACACCAATGCTGAATATGCTGAAACAATAGCTTTAGTGTAAATAACAGATACATCCCTGGTTGAGCACTGTCAATATCATGCCTACTTTCAGTCACGCGAAAATCGTAACATGATCAGTCTTCTGCACACACACCCTCATAAAGTGTTCCTTAAGGTTAGCTGCACAAAAACAGTGGAGGTATATAAAAGCAAAGCAAATGGCTTGGGAATAGTGATGGGGAAGGGAGAATCTTGCCTACTGATGTCATGCTAATGTTGTCATACTGGCATAGAAGTGGAAAGGAACCATTGCATTACAATAGGTAGTGGAAATGTAATGGGAGCTAGTGATGGGTTTTACCTATCAATAGTTGAAGACAGGAGAAACACAGGGAGGAGACAATCTGGTGGTGGGATGCTTCATGTGATAAAGTCCCAGGTTTCACCTAGAATACACTCATTGAAATAACTGAGACAAATGACAAATTATGCCCCACTGATTTTAATGATTCAACTTTTGGCATGGCTAAGCACAGACCTAGCCTGTTGAGTAGTTTTAGGAGCAGAGTACGTAGTTAAAGAGCACATTCTAAGGATTATTTCTGTATTTGATTTATTAAAATATTCCCATCCAAACCCAAGTAACGAAGGTGGAGGCATTACTTTTCATTCAATGCTTGTAAGTTGGTCATCCCGACTTTTTCTATCTGTATTTGTATATTTATAATTTTACTTGGACATGATGTATACTGTATGTTCTGTTTTGATAAGGCCAATTGGTTGAGCCATAAAATTGTTTTGTGTTTTGAGTAGTTTAAAAATATTTGAATTTATAATCCATCCATTTAAAATACCCCAGAGTATGAGAAAACGTTGTTTGGCCAGGATGAGAATGGGGCCTACACCCTTTTCCTTTAACAACACCTCCTTAAAATGCCCCCAAATGCCCCCAAGGAAATATTGGGGCAAGGTTGCCATGCTTTTGGCCTTTAGGCCATTTCGGACATGAGAGGTTTTTTCAACAGGAAAAGGACAAGAAGTCAATTAAAATGATAAGTGTGAAGCAAAAATGGTTTCCCATACATCCTCAAGGCATTTGGAAGCAACTATATATGTTAAGTGGACACATACTGGGGGTTCAATGTGCCCTCCTTCTACTTACAGTTGTCCATCTTCTTTTAGAGCTGTAATGGTTGGTGAAATATAGGATGTTATGGAAACTGATTTGAGAAGTAATAACAGAGAAAATGACAAAACCCTTTGTTCAGATTTGGAGAAAATTGAACTCTTGTTGCTCCCATCTCCATCTGTATATTTATATTTTTAGACATGTCATATGTCGTAGGTAATGGCTGAAAAGTTCACCAGATCTAGTAGACATATCCCATATAATGTACTCAAGATGTCAACCCATAAATGTCCAGAAATAATTTCAATAGTAGTTAACTTCAATGAGAGGACATACTTTTTTCTTTCACACATAGAAATCAAAGAAGTTTAATATTGCATTAAGTGGGCTGCAATCTCCGTTCCTGATATACACACCATTTCATTCAATCCTTTGTATGGAGAAGTGTATCTTTTTATAGAAACGTAAAACTCAGTTTAAAATACACATTTGCAGTGCCAGTAATTCTTTTTAAGACACCTTGAACATAAATATTCAGGCAGACTGTGCTTCAAATGTGTTTGTCAAGCTTATGAATGGATTGCCCACATTGAATATTAGAAAATGAACTAAAAGACTAATTGATGTCAATAACAGTAATCGTGACAAATGCTTCCTTCTCTAATGGAAGAAAACATCCCCCGGAGCATGTGGTGGAGAATGTTCTGTTCTTTTTCTCCCCCATTATAGGGATTTCTGTGATATTTTATTTTGTTTTGAGAGAGAATTTAGCCAGTCACTAAACAAACAATGCTGTGCATTTGTGAACTACAGCCATTTACTAGGCTGTCGACTGTTTGCTTTTGCTTTTTATTGATTTCTAGTCTTGACTGTTTGTGTGACAGACTAGAAATATGGGCAATGTGAAAGAACCCGATTAAAATTTCATATGGATGTAAAAGGCTGTTTACAAGTGAGGTTTTGCAACAAGATGCCGCAGTGTTGTTTGTTTCTAATAGTAAAAAATGCAAATATAAAACCTGTAATTTCCTGTGTGACTATATATTGAAAACTATCCCAAATTATCACCTGTGTTATTCTTTTAAACCAAATTTCCTGGCTGTTTTCTTTCCATGCCTACAATCACAATTCTCCACACCACTTTTTATTTGCTATGTTTTGGTATTACATTGGAGGAAGCCGGGAGGAGCAGGAGGATTCACATTCCCCATTTTCCCCCAGTTTGAGACATAAGGAAAGTTACAACATTTATAACTAATAGCTAAAAATTCATGGCATGCAAAAGTTAATGGCAATTACTACAAAGTAAGAATTGGTGTCTGTAGAGGACTGATATCCTCTGACTGGAACAAGCATGTACTTTCTTATTCAGCTTTACCCAATACAAAGAAACTGATGAGCTATCTATCATGGGGCCACAGTGGTGCAGGGTGTAAACCTCTAAGCTGTATGGAAGGTTGGCAGTTTGAATTTGTGGGATGGGGTGAGCTCCCATTGTTAGCCCCAGCTTCTGCCAACCTAGCAGTTCAAAAACATCAAAATGTGAGTAGATCAGTAGATACTGCTTCGGTGAGAAGGTAACAGTCATGCCAGCCACGACATAGGAGGCATCTACGGACAACGCCGGCTCTTTGGCTTAGAAATGGTATTTAACCCCATTAAAAATGTCAAATATTAATAAAAATCATCCAAAAAATTGCTGGAGAGACTGTCAGGAAATGGGAACATATATACATATGTGGTGGCATTGTAAATATGTAAGGAAATTTTGGCATAAAGTATTTAAAGAGATAGATATAATGACTATCAAATTGGAAAGAAGTCCCAGTATTGCATCATTATCAATTTATAATAACAATAAGATGGATAAAAAAAGAAAAAGAAGCAATAACAAATTTATTGACAATAGCATGACTGCTTATAGCAAGGAACTAGAGAAAAGTAATAGATGTACAGATTGAAGAATGGCATAAGGAAGTATGGAAATTGGCAATAAATGAATAGCTAACATGCAAATTAAAAGTTAAAAGAGGGATATGGAAAAAAATGATGTTGGGGATGTATGGGGGAAATTTATTGAGAAAGGATGCCAAAAAAGGGATGGAGGGCTACCACCTCAAGAAGAAATGAAATTTTGGTTAGACAATACATAAGAAGTGGGTCGGGGTGGGAGGGGGGATACACAGTGGAAGAAATGTAGATGGACAAATGTTAACACAATAGTAAATATAAATCAACAATAGATATAAATGAATAATGCAAGAATTGTATGATATATTATATATCTGCTATGTGATAAAAGTGATTATTGTATGGAAATTTTTAAATTCAATAAAAACTATTTAAAAAAAGAAATGGAGATGAGCACCAACTCCCACAGTCAGACTCAACTAGACTTAATATCAAGGGGAAACCTTTACCTTTATTATGTATCTGTCTATCTATCTATCTATCTATCTAGTCTATCAAGATGGAGATGGAAAGAAGAGAAAAGCTGTTCAGAGACATTCACCATTTAGAATTTATTATTCCATTTTAATTGCCATGGTTCCATCCTATGGAATCCTGGAATTATCAGTGTGGGAATTTAGAATTCTCAGTCACAATTGTATAAACCATACCAACCTACAAGTAACAGGATTCCATGGGATGTTGCCATGGCAGTTAGAGTGGAATGGGTCCAAGATTTCATTCAGTTGGTTTCCAGATCTTCTGTAAAAATTGTGTTGGACTAAAAATTCAACTACCATCATTCAGCAATGCGAGTGTAAGAAATTTAGATGAGGACTTCTGGAACGTGCCAACCTGATGAAGGCAATCCAATGCCATTCTTGAAGGAATCAATCAGATTATGCCTTTGGAGAACAATTGTACAAATGCAACGTGCCCTAAATATTATGCCTGCTTTAAAAACTAATGTATAATCAATCAAGTAGTATAGTATCCAAGGAATTAAATTCTGTACCACCCGACATTCAGGATAATGCATGAGCTCCTCAATTTCTAACATTCAACATTAAGCAATTGATTTTTCAAGCCTAACATTATAAGTCCCATTTTACTTGTGCATGACTTCAAGTCATGAAGAAATTTAAGATGATCTCCAAGGAATGACAGCAACTGAAGCAGGCAAACAGTTACTTCCACCTTAGCTCTCTGAACTAACATCTCCCAGGCTCCCTTTTCTCACCAGATGCTGCTGGTTTTGACATTTTCCCCTTTGCAGAAAGTGTTTTCTGTTAAAGTTATTCATGTTCACACCCTAGTTTCCTGCAGCACATCTCCTCCTATTTCCTTGCATAGAAGTATCTGCTAATAGTTTATCAACATTGGCGCAAAACTAACATCTTTCATGATGGAATGTATGTGGAATCCCCTGCCTTTCCTAGCGGCACTAATAATGCTTCTGTTAGAGTGACACACTTGTCTCTTTTGGTGACATCCTCAATTTCACAGTTTTGGAAAATGTTTTTGACAAGTTATTTTTTATTTGCACAGCCCTTTAGTTCTATTTCTGCTGCTTCCCTCATGCTTTCATGATTTTTTTCTTGAATACTGACATATTTTTTATCTTAACTATTTTTTTCATTCAAAATATTTGGACTGCTTCTCCTCCTTCCCAATTTTTCTCATTCGCTGGTCTTGGTTAGCCCATATTTATGATTATTCTCATCTAGAAGCAGTGATTTAGGTTGTCTTTGCCATCAACTTCCAATTCCTGGTCCAAGAACAATAATTACTGAGATTTCTAAATCTGAAGGGAAATCTTCATCCAAATATGCTCTTTTTCAGAGGTTATTATCTTCTTTCTCTTTGTGAAACTTAGTGGGGTTATATCTGTTGAGTGTTGAATATGCTCCAGGCCTTAGATATAGCGAAGACTGTGTGCACACAAAAGCAGTACATTTTAATAATATTTGTTGTCATTGCTTTTTAATATCTCAATATCAATCAATCAAAACTTTATTACAGCCCAAAGACCTAATTTGCTCAGTGGTAAAAGGTGCACAGCTGCAAACAGATTAATAAACTGATAAAACTAATTAAATGCAGGATGTCGTGCAATACAAGACGCATGTGAATAAGAGTAAGAACACTGCAAATCAATACAGGACAATAAAACATTAAATTTTATCATACAAAGCTGATAAAGTACATTTAAGGCAGAATGTATCTTTGGATGGAGTTTGCTGCACAATGTCATGTCTCTCCCATGGTTCCTTTTAACTTGAACCATGATTGAATCATCTTTTTTCATTTATAGGAAAATCTCATCAATAATTCCAATATTACTGTTCTTCCATCGCCCTAATGGTTCTCAACCTTTTTTTGACCAGGGACCACTTTGATCAGGGACCACTCAACTTTCAATTTGGTTTGGTTATTTAGGGTGCTGATTCAGAAAATTGCATTGGATAGACCACATCAGTTCTAATTTTGGATACAGAACATATGCCATCCAGTAGTTGCCATCTGCTCATCCACAGAAAATCATATTTAATAACCCAGGCCTGATGTGGTCTATCCAATGCAATTTTCTGAATCAGCACCCCAAATAACCCCAGGAACAGGCCTAAAAATGAAGATACTAAGGCACCCCTGCTGCCTGGTGCCACATGGAATAGCTCCATTCAGAGGGAGGGAGGAGGAGGAGAAGCAGCAGTCAGGAGTCTTGTTGTCATGCCTTTTGTGTGTAATCAGCCTCTCCTCTCTCAACATCCCCATTGCCTCGGCACTGTAAGAGGGTTTCGTTTCATGAGACCAGTTGCTCTTGTTTCAACAGTATAGTAACGGTGAGGCCACGGACCATATTTTAGTTCTTGGGGGCCACTGAAACTGTGAGATTGTTCAGTAACTGCAAAATAGGGGAAGAAGAAGAAAATACACAATGCGCAAGCAATGGTAAGGCAAACATGGAATGAAATTGAAGCTATGTAGAAGACTGTTAATGGGAATTTGAGTTGCTGGAAATAACTTGAATTGAGTTGTATGTTTTCCGGGCTGTATGGCCATGTTCCAGAAGTATTCTCTCCTGACGTTTTGCCCACATCTATGGCAGGCATCCTCAGAGGTTTTAAGGTAAACATACAACTACCTTCTGATCCCGGCCATGAAAGCTTTTGACAACACATAATTTGGATATGTTTAACTCTTAGTATATCAAAGTATGAAGAAACAACCATAGATAATTTCTCACAAAGATGAAAGCACATTTATTCATAAGTTGAGTCTCTAAAAACAAAAGTGTCTGTCTAATATGACCCTTTGGGGCTGATAAGTGTTGGGAAACATAAAACTGTAATAAAGATCAACAACAAAAAATGTCATGTTCATGTAATTGCAACCTCAGGTATTTATCTGAGAGGGTTTTTTTTGTAGCCAGTGACCCTTTTTCTCTTTCTAAGTCATGAAAATAGTTGCCGAAAGACGAATAAGCTTGCCCTGGGTAATTTGTATTTGTTTTACTGATGTTTCTGTTATTGACATCTGCAATAGATTATGCCAACAGCAAAAGCTTATGGAAATGAAGCCACAGGAGCTTGCAATAAATGCGTTATCCACAAAAGGATCTAAGTGGCACCTGGCAGATGCAGAGTGACAAAGTATAATAAATGTCTGACATGTCATGTAAATCTGTGACACTCAATCAAAATCCATTCGAAGCAGAAAGCATCTAAGGGGTGATCAGATTTGATGGCTCCATTTCAGCTTTCCCCTGTGAGCTTATGGTATTTTATTATTAGAATATTTCAGTTACGTTGCTGCAGTGTGCATGGCCACTTATCAAAAAGAAGAAGAAGAAGAAGAAGAAGAAGACGAAGAAGAAGAAGAAGGGGAAAATGTTACAATTTAAAAAGTTACATCAAAGGACTGATTGCTGTAGATATTAAAAAGTGGATTTCATCTCTTGGTACTTATATATTTTCAATCCTTTTGTCCAAAACTCAATATGTCCTGAAAGTTTTCCAATAGGATTGCCTCTAGAAATAGAATAATAGATAGAGAGACACAAAGACACACCAACAGACATGCCAGGTTGAAAATTAAGAATGTGAAAATGATTTGCTAGATCTGAACCAAATGTGTTTTTGGTATAGCATTCTTTTTTCCAACTGTGGCCAAGCAAGTTGAAGTTAAACTCTCTATCCCATTGTGGAAAAATTTGTATTTTTGCATTTGCCAAACCAACGTACAATATACAAGGAGAAATTTAGGTATCGGTACCCATGCTTTACTTGTCACTGCAGTTTTCCAAACCAAATCCCCATTATGGGAATAAGTGTTTACGAGTGTGTTGGTCATAAGACTGCTGGCAAAATGTGTGCATTTGGTAAAATGTATACAAAATGTGCTGCCTTGGAGACTAGGATGCGGAACAATGGCTTCAAACTACAGGAAAGGAGATTCCATCTGAACGTTAGGAAGAACTTCCTCACTGTGTGAGAAAGCTGTTCAGCAGTTGAACTCTCTGCCCCAGAGTGTGGTGGAGGCTCCTTCTTTGGAGGCTTCTAAACAGAGGCTGGATGGCCATATGTCAGGAGTGCTTTTAATGTGATTTTCCTGCTTCTTGGCAGGGGATGGCCTGGATGGCCTATGAGGTCTCTTCTAACTCTATGATTCTATAATTCTATGTGTATAGTAGAAGTATGGATAGGTTTTCCAATGTATTTCTATGGTCAGTTTCCAGTGGAAGTTGAACATTGGCTCATGCTGAAAAACCTAGACATTCATAGAGTGGTGTTTTCATAGTAAGAAAAATGGGTATTTCATTATTTGCAGTTTTTCACTTTCATCCTAACCCTGGGTTGACTGTGTTTGAAAAAGAGTGCCTACATTTAAAATTGTATCACTATATAGTGAAATGCATTTTTCCCTGCCATTATTGCTGTTACGCTCGCCAAATCCAATAGCAAGGCAGCAAATTTCATAGTGCAGTAATAGCAAAGGTATACTGGATAAGTTCATGAGGGCAATGCAACCTATAAGCTGCACAGCCCAGGTTAAAATGTTGACTTGACCAGTCTGGGTTCTAGTGTCCACTGAGCCACAAAATTGCTGGGTAACCCTGGGCTACCTATTGCTTTTCAAATTGACCTGACTTTTGGGCTGTTATGGAAATGAAATGTGGGTAAGCATGTTTGTGGTTGGGAAAAGATTGTTTACATTACTTTTAACTCTTGCGAAGGTAGCATATGGGAGGGAAGGATGCACAAAATTTTCCTTAGGCATTCAAAGCAAATCTTAATTGTTTTCTATCCATTTTAATGTCTATATCAGTGGTTTTCAACCTGTTGGTCCCCAGGTGTTTTGGCCCTACAACTCCCAGCTATTTGAAGGCCAAAACATCTGGGGACCCACAGGTTGAGAAGCACAGGGGTGTGTGTATACACACATATACATATACATACAGTAGAGTCTCACTTATTCAACATTCGCTTATCCAACATTCTGGATTATCCAACACAGTCTGCCTTTTGTAGTCAATGTTTTCAATACATCATGATATTTTGGTGCTAAATTCGTAAATACAGTAATTACTATCTAGCATTACTGTGTATTGAACTACTTTTTCTGTCAAATTTGTTGTATAACATGATGTTTTCATGCTTAATTTATAAAATCATAACCTAACTTGTTTAATAGGCTTTTCCTTAATCCCTCTTTATTATCCAACATATTCACTTATCCAACCTTCTGTCGGTCTGTTTATGTTGGATAAGTGAGCCTCTACTGTATTACATATATACTATCTTGTTCCATTTTAAAATGTATGCTTCCAATTTTGAGAGAAAAACAGAATGTAAAAACACAAATATAATAACAATAACAATAATGGCTTGGATAGTCAATATATTGTCTTAAATATATAAGACAATAAATTAAACTATTTACATATGATCAATGGGCAAGTCATACACTCCACTTGGAACATTACTCCTTCAATCTTCAGTAAACCACCTTTCTTAAAGATTGCACATTGAAATAGTACTGGGAGTAGGAGTGATATAGAACTAAATTTGAATCCTAATCCTCCTGTTATTTTCAAGCACAGTCTGAGAATGCTCACATGCATGTATTGGTATTTCTTTGCACTCCCACTTGCAAATGTCGTTTGGTATCTGAGAGAAGAACTGATGAACTACAGTACTCCCTTTCCTTCCCCATATAGTATGCCTCATGACAACTTCAACACTTTGAATAGATGTTGATTGGTAGTTGTTGTGAATTAGTAATTGGTTAGCTGATGTTTTGGACATGACACAATTTTAAAGCTGCGACAAATTTAGATATGAAAATGCCACCACTATTTTTTAAAAATCTCAGCAGATGGTGTGTAGGGATGGAAAAGATGTTTATAAATATGTTAAACATGATTGGAAGCGGTGTTTATTAAGTGACAAGACTTTTCACAATTCAAGATTTCTCCAGATCAAAACATGCACCCCTTTGCATAAAAAACAACAAACTTTATGTGCAGAAAATAATACTTGTGCACAGAAATATTCTTAGTTCAGAAAATGTTATCTATGTGCAAAAAATACAAAACAAAACCCAAACACACATGTGAATGAATTTTCTACAAAAAAAGATCAATTAGAGCATATTTCATGCAGAAATCAAATGTACACAATTGGAAAAAAATCAGACTACATATCTATATATATAAATGAGTGATGGCATCACGGCGACCCACAAAACAAGAAAACTACAGGCCCCCCAACCTCAAAATTTGACAACACAACCCATCATCCACGCCTCTAGGTTGATACAACAAAAAGCAAAGAAAAGTAAAGTCCTAATTAGAGGGAGAGCAATAATTGTTTTTATCCAATTGCTGCCAGTTTAGAGGGCTAATATCTGACCACTTGGTCTCCTAGCAACCAACTCAGCCAAGGGACAGCCAGGGTTCAGTTAGGGGACAGGCAGATTTAGGCCTCATTTAGGTTTCTTCCACAGATTATCTAATTTGCACTGGATTATATGGCAGTGTAGATTCAAGGCCCTTCCACACAGCTATATAACCCATTTATAATCATATTATCTGCTTTGCACTGGATTATCTTGACCACACTACCATATAATCCACTTCAGTGTGCATTTTATACAGCTGTGAAGAAGGAGTCTCATATAATCCAGTTCTAAGCAGATAATATAAGATTATCAATATACAGTAGAGTCTCACTTATCTATTTACAAATTTACCACTAAAATATCACAATGAATTTAAAACACTGACTACAAAAACATTGATTATGAAAAGGCAGGCTGCGTTGGATAATCCAGAACATTGGATAAGCGAATGTTGGATAAGTGAGATTCTACTTTAATATTAAATAATTACTGGGATCGAATAATGCAGAACAATATAATCTCTAAAACCAGGACAGTAAATAAAGACCAACAGTCTGAAAGCAGGGAAATTGGAAATTCCACAAAGGAAACAATCAGGGCCAGCTAACACCTCCCAAGAAAGGATTCTTCCAGAAAGGAAGCTGAGAAGGGAGTGAAGCACTGTGTATTACCAAAGTCATTATTATTACTATCACTATTTTTATTATTATTATTATTATTATTATTATTATTATTATTGTGTTGCAGTCAACCATGAAAATGAATACAATCTGGCTCCAAATATTCAAAAACACTAAAATCAGAATATATAAACATTAATGTGGTATAATAAAACAGAACAATACAATCTCTAAAATCAGAACACTAAATAAAGAACAACACTCTGAAAACAGGGGAATTCCACACAGGAAACAATCAGGGCCAGCTAACACCTCCCAACAAAAAATTCACTCAGGGAGGAAACAGCCAGGCTTTAAAGCTGCAAGGCCATTACATCCTAATCATTTTTCCTAATTGCAGCATTCATACTTGCCTCCAACAGACAAAAAAAACCCAATCAGAAATATTGTATATTCACAACCTTTAGGAAATAATATCCCCTGATGGCACAGCGTGTTAAAGCGCTGAGCTGCTAAACTTCTGGACCGAAAGGCTGCAGATTTGAATTGGAGGAGCGGAGCCCCCACTGTTAGCCCCAGCTTCTGCCAACCCAGAAGTTCGAAAACATGCAAATGTGAGTGCATCAATAGGTACTGCTCCGGCAGGAAGGTAACGCCGCTCCATGCAATCATCCCACATGACCTTGGAGGATTCTATGGACAACGCTGGCTCTTCAGCTTAGAAATGGAGATGAGCACCAATCGCCTGAGTCAGACATGACTGGACTTAATGTCAGGGGAAAACCTTTACCCTTTACCTTAACTACCACCAATTCCTCAATACTTTATTTCCCATACCACCAGACTTCGCCACAGCAACATGTGGCCGGGCACAGCTAATATTAATATACATTAATAAAGAACAATTTTAACTTGCCACTGAAATTGAGCTGGCAACAGCCCCAATTGGCACCTAAGAAGAGGTTATATTTCAAAATTCATGGGTCACATTTATACACTATGGGGGTTTATGGCCCTTTCCCGTAACCTGTCACAATATAGTGTCCATGATGCTGGAAAATTTCCCAAATTTATACAGGCACACATTCCAAATATTAAGCTCTTAAGCTGTTTAGGGCTTTGAATGTTATCACCAGTAGCTTACACCTATACTAGTCCCTGCACTTCCTTTAAAGACTAATGTTGGAAGGCAAGAGTGAGAGTAGTCTGGGTCATTCCATGATAATTCTAAGAATACTCTCAACGTATGCATCTTTTCCTTTAGGGAGATCAAGTAAAGACAATTAGTTTATTCATGCCACAAACTCAAGAACTCATAGTATCATGAGCTGGAAGAAACCAGAAATGCCATCTAGTCCAACCTTATTCTGCCACATAATCCATGCACTCCTGACATATGGTCTTAAGTCTCAGTTTATAAACTTCCAAAGAAGAAGACACCGGTGATGCAGTGGGTTAAACCCTTGTGCTGGCAGGACTGATGACTTGAAGGTTGGGTTTCTGACCTGACGGTTGCCAGTTCGAATCCAACCCAGGGAGAATGCAGATGAGCTCCCTCTATCAGCTTCAGCTCCATGCAGGGATACAAGAGAAGCCTCCCATAAGGATGGTAAAAAATCAAAACATCTGGGTGTCCCCTGGGCAACATCCCTGCAGACAGCTAATTCTCTCACACCAGAAGCGGCTTGCAGCTTCTCAAGTTGCTCCTGACACGAAAAAAAATTCAAAGGCAGCATATCCTGTTCTGTCACGCGCTGGGCCTGTAACTATTGTCTTTGTATAGGACGTATACTTTATGCCCAGCGGTAAGCCAGGGCGCCTAAAGAGAGGTTCTTGAGGATTTCCCTGAAAAAGATGGCCTTTTGAGTCTTTAATGAAATAACAGTCTTTATTGATGAACAAATAATAAATCTTCAAGGAGTCAAATAACCCTTCAAGGTTTCCTTAATAAACTGTTGGCTTTTCAATCTTGTCCTCAGGGGATGGGCAATTGGCTTGGGATAACTATATATTCTCTGTAAGAAGAAAATCCCCTTATAACCTCTCCCAGGCTGTCTATCATATGGGCCTAGCTGATGTGGGACCTACTACCGATTCCAAATGCGTCTGGGCATCAAGTAGACCTGCCAACCAAGGCTTGCAGATGTTTCAGCTGGGGTTCTGTGGATCTGTGATGCCGTTCTCTCTCTGAGGTTTCTTTGGAAACTTTAGGGCTGTTTCCCTCAGGAGCTGTGAGGCTGAGAGGCTGTAAGCTCTCAACCAGAGCTTTTGGGACCTTTCCCCCTGGAATTTCTGTTTCTGTTTTCTCAGATGTTCTATATCCCCGGATGTTAATGATATATGAAGCTTTGCTACGGGATGAGCTGGTCTACGTTCTATAGCTTAGCTTCTTTGTGAGACTGACTTAAAAATGGCTCCCTCCCTCCCAGAGCCCTGAACAAGGGGTGGAACCAAACAATGATGATTGACAGGCGGCCTGTCCTATGACTGCAAACATTAGCAGCAAGAAAATAAAGTTGGAGCTTCTGGTACAGCCGTACCAGCACATATCCCATTTCTGAACAGATTTTAACATTAGAAGGTTCTTCCTAATGTTTAGGTCAAATATTTTTACCTGTAGTTTGAATCTATTGTTCCATGTTCTAGTCTCTGGAGCAGCAAAAATTAAACCTACCCCCATCTTCAATATGACATCCTATCCTGGCTTGATATTTTTTTCCCTCTGTGCTGCATGGTTTCCAGACTTTAAACCATTTTTGTCACCTTCCCAGGACACATTCTAGCTTGTCAATATCCTTCTTGAATTGTGGTGCTGAGAACTAGAGACAGTGTTTCAGGTGAGGTCTGACCAAAACAGAATAGATCTGTACTATTAGTTTCTTCAATCTAGACACCGTCCTCCTATTGATGCAGCTTAGCATTGGCTTTTTAGTTGCTGCATCACACTGTTGACACATGTTCAGCTTGTCCAGTGGACATCTACACTGATCTTAATATGTTGCCAAGGAAATTCTGAAAGTGATTTGTAACCATGCTAATTTGACAATAATTAGGGACTGCCATGCAGTCAGAAGCTGTAACATATCAGAGTTTCTAATCTTGTGGAACTCCATTACAGTATTTAATTTATCTAGATGTAATTCCAGCTCTTTTTAATGCTTCTCTAACAACATGGGGAGAAAAGGTGGTAGGCAGGAAGTGGATGGAACTGGACTACGGAACATATCTTCATGTCTTTCTGCTTGGATAGAAAAAAGAATATCTAAATAGGGCTTGCAGTTTTCAGGTTTTAGTATATGCTCCATATTTTTTGAAGTTCTATAGCATCACCGATGATAACAGGACTTGCCCCAGGTGGGATCTGAACTTGTTTAATTAATCCTTTTCTCTTTTGGTTCGATTGTGTATGTTATTGAAAAACTCTTTTACTGCCTCATGTTCCTCTCAGTTCTAGTATAAGAAAAAAAAGAGAGACATCAAGGGAATTGCCAAAGTGGAGTGTTCCTTCCTAGTGGTAGTTAAGCCTTCAACTTTCATCTTGCTTATTACTCAGAGTACAACCCATTGGGCAGTTCTTGTTCACAAGAAGAGAACGAACCCATTGAGATGAATTGGAGCCTCAAAAACTTGCAGGAGGGAATCATGCCCTTATCTTTTTCCTCTCCACAAAAGGTGTTCATAAAGCTGGCAGCCTTAAGCTTCCATTTGACACTGGGGAGAGCAAGATTATACTGTGAATGTTCTCTCATCTCAGTATTTATTTCTCCACATTACTTTGCAAGCAGGTAGCCAGGGAGTTACAAATCAAGCAGAAGAGATCTGTGGGGAAACACTCGGTGTTCTTCTCTGTTCTGGCTTTTCGCCAATCCTTTGAATCGCTTTCTTTCAAAGGCAATATAGTCCTGCAATGACAACAATTAAAAAGTCTCTTTTGTATTAGGAATGCTAAAAGCCAGAGAAAACTTAGCAGTCTCCTTAAAGTGGCTGCGAATGGAGGAGAAATAATTATTTTAGCCCAATGACATTTAATTAGAACCAGTGGCGAAAGAGAATGGGTTTCACTCAAGACAACAAGTTCTCCAGAAACAATTGTTTATGGGTTTGCCCTTGTTTAGGTGGCAAAAAATAACATTGGATCTTAAATTTTTTCAGTTCAGGTTATTTCCAAGATAATTAACCCCATTCAACATTTGAAAGGAATGCATTGACAATATTATTTCTACTTAATGATCATTTTGAGCTCTATCTCGAGATGATTCCCAGTGGACCACGTCAGAGGCATCCACGTCAGAGGCATTGCTGTCACACCTGGCACTAATTGGCTGTGTTTCGTTGCCATCACTGTGAAACCAGTGGATCAAGGATTTGAACCCATCTTCAGGCAAAACCTCATTAGACAAACTGGAGAGTTCAGGATTCATTCAAAGACTAGGAGGGCAATGCTCAAGGGAGGACTGCAAGCAGAAAGTCCCATTAGCATGGATGTTTTGCAATGGGGAATTTTAGAACTCTGTTTCCACAATTGGTTCGCAACGCATGGGAATATTTTAGATCAGAATGGACACGCTACGGAGCTGGGTGGGATGCAAAATATTATTTTAGTGCTCCCACAATACCAGAGGGCAATGTGCATGGCCACCATTTTCATGGTATTTGGAAGTATTTTTGGGGCAAGGATTTCTGTTGATTTGAAATTGGGGACTCTACTGCAGTTGTTCTCAACCTGTGGGTCCCCAGATTTTTTGGCCTTCAACTCCCAGAAATACTGACAGCTGGTAAACTGGCTGGGATTTCTGGGAGTTGTAGGCCAAAACACCCAGGGAACCATAGGTTGAGAACCATTGGTCTACTGCAAAACATCAGTTTAAAGATTTTATGGCAAAAAATAAGGGATTTTGGCAGAATCTGTCGGGGTGCTGCAGGAGAAAGAATGGAGTCTGAAAGGCTACATTGAATTTCTCTTCCAGACCATAGGAACTCCAATTGTATTAGAGAGCGATGCTGGCAAAGTAGTAAATTCCTTGGTTCCAGTTAGCAACGTTGATGATTAATAATGCTCTCCCTAAATGTGAGCGTGCGGATAGAGTCATAGAATCATAGAATCACAGAGCTGGAAAAGACCTCATGGGCCATCCAGTCCAACCCCCGGCAAAAAGCAGGAAATCACATTCAAAGCACTCCCGACAGATGGCCATCCAGGCTCTGCTTAAAAGCCTCCAAAGCAGGAGCCTCCACCACACCCTGGGGCAGAGGGTTCCACTGTTGAACAGTTCTCACAATTAGGAAGTTCTTCCGAATGTTCAGGTGGAATTTCCTTTCCTGTAGTTTGAAGCCATTGTTCTGCGTCCTAGCTGCCAGGGCAACGGAAAGAAAGCTCTATGCTCTTCCTTATTTCCCCTTTCTATCTGAGATGAGAAAAAAAACATATTCCTCCAAACTGTCTACCCATCTTTCTAACTACTTCTGGTTAGAGGGAACGACTTTTCCTCCACTTCCCTAGCATTTCACATTAACGTTTTCTCTGCTATTTCTCTGGAAATAATAGCAAAAATATTAACACTGAGTTAATATTATTTTGCATTTCTAAACATAGAAATGATTAACAACACTGTTCGTGATTGCTCGTGTATTTCTCCAGGCTCCGTGTTCCCCATCCTTTATCCAAACTAATCTTACAATATGCTCATATATGCAGCATTACCATGGAAATCTGCATTGCTATAACAACTTGCACATATCATAAATGTATAAGTAAACACCATGAGAAAAATATAACATTTTTTCTAGAAGAGTGTCAGCAACTGAAAGAGAGTGCAGTGCTATTTACCAATAAGAATCGATGTCAGGATCTCTGTTGTTCTGGTAGTTTCACTTTAATAGAGACAAATAGAAGCAATGAATCTTTCCAAAACAGAGTTGATTCAGAAGAAACTACTGCAAACATATAAAAGTGTACAAGTTGAGTGTCCCTTATCCAAAATGCTTGGAGCCAAAAGTATTTTTGATTTCCATTTGTCCCCTGGATTTTAGAATACCTGTATTTGCATATATAATAAAATATCTTTGAGATGTGACCCAAGCCTAAACATGAAAGCAATTTAAGTTCAAAGAGGCAAAACCATCCAGATAAGGTCTCCGAGAAAATTACCTTTTCTGGTCTGGTGAAGTTGCTGCACATATACTCTCCTCCTCATCAGAAGTAATGCCTAATCTTGAATGACATTTTAAAATATCAATAAGATGCAAGCTCTAGGCAAAAGCAATTTTGAACCATATTTTAGTTCTTGAGCAGTTTTTTTAGCATTAATGCTAATCCATAACTTTTAACATTTCTTAAAAAGAAACAAAAAGGCAGGTAGGAGAAATCAATGTGGAGAAATAGCCATCAGCAAAAGAAGGAGCCTGTGCGCTGGATTATACTAGGTAGTATGATTTTTGTTCCTGGGTTATAAATGTCATTTCCTAATTGGTCCAATCATAGAAACATGGGAAAAGTTTATTAAACTGCACAAACTTTGTTTTTGTGGGACATCCTGCTGCACACTTTGCTTTAGTTTATGCACTTTATTAAAAGCTTTCGATATTGTGTTTTTATATGCCCGACCCCTTTTATCTCTAGTGGTTAATGTTGTATTATTACTCATTTGTTCTGATTTTATGTGTTTTACTGTATTTTTTAAAATGTTTAAATTGTTTATTTAATTTGATTGATGTTATTATTGTTTTTGTTTTGATATTCATTGTAATTGTTTTACTCTGTTTTGTTTTGGGCATTGCCCCATGTTAGCCTCCCCGAGTCCCTTCGGGGAGATGGTGGCGGGATAGAAAAATAAAGTATTATTATTATTATTATTATTATTATTATTATTATTAGTTTTTCAATGAATATATCAGTCTCAACCAATTCAACATAGTTTGTGGCAGTCATAAAAACAAAATTTCTGGAGTATAACAATACTGTGAAAGTGAGTATTGCACAATTAAACTGAAGATGTGTTGTCGAAGGCTTCCATGGCCGGGATCCCAGGGTTGTTGTATGTTTTCCGGGCTGTATGGCTTCTAGAACATGGCCATACGGCCCAGAAAACATACAGCAACCCTCTAAACTGAAGATGACACTTTTAAAACGAGAACAGCTTCCCCTCCCACATTTTGTTACATAGAGTAATCAGTGCCATTTATTTATTGCCTTTTCTGACTTCTCTCACACATTGTCACCAAATGAATCCACAGAGAGTAGTCTCTTTCTAACAGATCTCAGATCTCAAGCATTTCCACAAGGGAGAAATGATCCTTCAGATAACTTGGATCTATATAATTTTCATTGCCTCTTTCATGTTTCCTCAACTTGTTTCTAAGTTAAACAGCCATGAAGATTGTGACCTTTTCTGCCAAGGTTCCTTGATCATTTTGGCTATCTTCTTCTTTTTACATCTCTTTCAACAGTGAAATATTGCTTTTGGATCATCTGACCTGAATGGTACATAGCATTCCAGATGAGGTTGCCCTTTGGAGTTGTAGAAGGGCAAGATGCTACGAGCAGTTATATTTTCAATTCCTTTTCTAATTATGTCCGATGTACAATTTGCCCTTACTACAATGGGTCACAATGGGTCAATACTGACACAGGGGATCACCATTCTCTAACAAACTACATTATTCATTGCCAGCTCAGATTTCATCAATGTAAATGTAAAATGGGATTTTTTTAAAAATAATAATAACAAAATCAACTTTTTAACTTTGTGTGATTTTACTTCTCATTTTCCTAATTTGGAGAGATCTTTTTTGGAGCCCTTCACAGTTAATTTTATTCTCACAGCTCTTACCATCAAGGCATTCCTTCTTGTACTTAAGTGGGACCTCTTTTCTTGTAATTTGTTTCCATCATTTCAGATGATACTCTATGGAGAAGCAGAAAACAATATCATCTTCTACATGATATCCCTTTAAAATATAAATACATTTATCACATCACCTCTCAATAGTCTCTTTTCCAAGTTAACCATTCCTCATAGATCTTGGTTTCCAAATCCTTCTTCATCTTCATTACCATTCTCTAAACATGTCCCAGCTTATCGGTTTGTCAGGGCCATTCCACATAGCCATATCATATCATATCATATATCATATCATATCATAACTTACATAACTTTATTACGGTCCATGGACCCACAGCTGTTAAGTGAATAACATACAAGAGTTTACAGAACAGTCAAACTGGGGAAATTGCTTAGCAAACACAAACTACACAAAGTCAGGTAATATCATATTAACAGTCTCATTACCCAAATCAGACTTTGGTACACTTTACATCTCCTGGACCTAAGGTATGTGTACAAGTTTTTACCTATCTCTAAAAATGGATTATGCCAGCATTGCCCTGACTAATGATTCCTGCTCCCTTGATCGTGACTCTTGTTTTAACTGAAATTGTTGTGTTTTTAATTGATGTATTATTGTTGTGTTGAGTTTTGTATGATGTTTTGCACCTTGAAAACCACCCTGAGTCCCTTCGGGGAGAAAGAGCGGTATATAAATAAAGTTGTTGTTATTACTATTATTATTATTTTATTGTATGACATAGCAAACAAGATAGACATGCTGGATTTCATATCACAAAATCACAAGTCGAACACTTCCCAAGTGTCTAGGACTGTGTGATGTATTTTCGGATGATGCGTGCAGATCCCAGTAGGGTGGCCTTTTGCAGTTATTATTATTATTATTATTATTATTATTATTATTATTATTATTATTATTATTATTATTATTATTGTTATTTAAAATGGTTTTGTATTATCCTCTCCCCGACTGTATCTGACACTACTAGCACTTTTAAAAAGAACTGTCTTTTTAGGAGCCAACCCAGGATTTTATCAAACATGTTTATTTTATGTGACCTCATTTGTTTTGACTTGCTTTATTGTTGATTGATTTATTGCTGTATTTTATATTGTCTGTTTTGCCTGGGCTTGGCCCTATGTAAGCTGCCCCCAGGTCCCCTCGGGGAGATGGGGCGGGGTATAAAAATAAAATTTTATTATTATTATTATTATTATTATCATCATCATCATCATCATCATCATCATCATCATCATCATCATCATCATCATCATCATCACCACCCAGAATATCAAGGCAGAAAATCCCACAATATCTGCTTTGAAGTGGGTTATCTGTGTCCACACTGCCATATATCCCAGTTCAAAGCAGAAAATGTATGATTTTATTCAGCTGTGTGGAAAGGGTTGTAGTATCCTCAGGGATCCTCCTTCTTTGGAGATCTTTAAACAAGTTAGATGCCCACCTTTTTGACTGTTTCAATTATGAGTTGTTGCATGATGAGGCATTGAACTAGAAACTTCAACTAAGTAGGAAGTTGTGTGTGTATTAATCTGAAAAGAAATTTTTACTTTATTTATTTATTTCCGATATTTCTACCCCGCCCTTCTCCTCGAGGGGACTCAGGGCGGCTTACACAATTGGTAGAATCACTTTCTGTTTTCTTAATATTTAAATTCCAAATTCAGAACTCTATAGACAGCTTGCATAGCAGTCTATCTTGTTGTCCATTTTCACTAAGTTCAGCTAAGTTATATCGACAGTTCTTTTAGAAGTCTGTGTGGCTTAAATTATTCATTTTCTTCTTCTTTGTTCCTATGCACAGAACAAATGTATCAATTTCTGTTTCAATACACCCTCTTCTCTTAATATGATCCTTTTGTACAATTTCCATGGTAATAATTTTACCAATGGAGCTAAAAGTGGTTAGAAATAGTTTTCTGTATCTGTAGTTGTATTATAGTCTTCTGAACCAAAGAGAATTTGAGACAAGCCCTTACATATCCTCCAACCCATTCCATCAGTTCAATGCATTTAGAAGCCAGGTAAAGGCTAAAACAAGTTGGATACAAAAGCCTTTAGCCTTTAATTCTATACCTCTGTCATTTTATGATGGGCCCTCAATTCTACCAAGTGAGATGGAAGTGAAATTGCTAGATGGAAGCTAAAAAAAAGAATGAAGGTGTGGGAAAAATTTCCAGTGAGTGCATATAAAAAACATATATTTCATGTTCCTTTGAAAAGATATATTTCAAACCAATTCAGGAAGATCAAAGTTGGCAATGAAGCAATGAATTGATCTCCCCTTTTTAAAAAGTCAATCGCATGATATATTTAATTGGCTTTTTCTAAATCTCCAGGCTCTATTCTCCACTGGTTTCAAGCGGCTTCCTTTTTGAGAGACCTACAATTGGGATGCTTTTGATGTAAACATTAGGCTTGCTCAAATAATTCGTTTTCCCCGTTACCCGTTATTAATTCGTTATTTTCGTTTGTTTTGAAGCAATATACGGCCTTGATTGTCCACACGTCTGGATATCGCGGTTTCGAATCGCGAGAGGCCGTTTTTTCTTATTTCGACGTTTTTTTCGTTAGGAAAAAAAAGCTTTTGCAAATCACCCAAACTCCCACCATTCAGGCCCTTTCCTTTTGCCCCTCAGCAAAAGGGGCGTCACAGGCTCAGCCAATGGGAGGGGGCGAGGGGGAAGGAGGCCGAGGAGGAGGAAGACGGAGGGGGAAAATGGCCGCCGCCGCCGCCTCGCCTCAGCTCAGGCCTGGTGTCTCTCTGTGAGGCGGGAAGGCGGTGGATGGAGCCGGGAATGGAGAGACCGAGAGAGACAGAGAGGGGCCGGCGGTGAGGTTTTGACGTCTGTGCGAAGCTAGGCAAGTGGGGTTTATATATCTGTGGAAGGTCCAGGGTGGGAGAAAGAACTCTTGTCTGTGGGAGGCAAGTGTGAATGTTGCAATTGGTCACCTTGATTAGCATTGAATAGCCTTGCAGCTTCAAAGCCTGGCTGCTTCCTACCTGGGGGAATCCTTTGTTGGGAGGTATTAGCTGGCCCTGATTGTTTCCTGTCTGGAATTCCCATTTTCTGGGTGTTGTTCTTTTACTGTCCTGATTTTAGCTTTTCTGTAGCTAAAAATGCATATAAAATTGATTCTATAGGGAGGATAAATGATTGGATTTCAACTCCTACAGCTTAGCTTTCTCTGCCAATAATGGTACCATATCAAACTAAACCTCCCAAGATTCTGTAGCAGTGAGCCATCTTGGATATTGTAAGGGATTTATTATTATTATTATTATTATTATTATTATTATTATTATTATTATTAGACCTTGCTCCCAGGAAGGTGCCTTCGCTGTGGCTCCCAACTTATCTATCTACCTTTCCACATATTCTCCACATTGTGTGTATGTGTATGTATATTATATATACATGAGCCCCGATGGCGAAGTGTGTTAAAGCACTGAGCTGCTGAACTTGCAGACCGAAAGGTCCCAGGTTCAAATCCCGGGAGCAGAGTGAGTGCCCGCTGTTAGCTCCAGCTTCTGCCAACCTAGCAGCTTGAAAACATGCCAATGTGAGTAGATCAATAGGTGGCGGGAAGGTAATGGCACTCCATGTAGTCATGCCGGCCACATGACCTTGGAGGTGTCTATGGACAACACTGGCTCTTGGGCTTAGAAATGGAGATGAGCACCAACCCCCAGAGTCAGACATGACTGAACTTAACGTCAAGGGATACCTTTACCTTTACCTATATATACACACACACACACACACACATTATGCAGGGACTATATATATATTATATATACACAGTATATATCACACACACACCAATTTAACAAAGTTTCAGCCACAAAAACAAAGTTTCTGAAGTAGAACAATGACTTTCACAGTAAAGACAACCCAATTTAACAGGAAATAAGACTTTCAAACCAGGAACAGATTTCTGCAATTATTAAAAAATGGTTTATTATAAAAGCTATGAAAATTCGCCAAAAATCAGAGGATAAGGGAAACGTTCCAAATTTTGGTGAGCTATCAGTGTTAAATGTGTTCTACCACTGTACCAAGTTGGAAGAAGATCACTCAAAAAATGAGGGTGGGAGAGTCCTGTAAAGTCCTCTCCCTCTGTGCTGTTTTTGGGAATTGCGCATGCGCGTCCGCCATTAACGAATTAATTTAGAAAATAACGAATTTTCGTTAATTTCGAATTTTTTTGGGGGGCCAAATTCGGAAATACCATCAGAAACGAAAAGCTGCCCCCCTCTAGTTTTGAAACGAGTTTAGAATCAAATTTTTCGTGGATCGATCAAGCCTAGTAAACATCTCTCAAAACATATCTACTTGTGCAAGTTAAGATCAAGGGGTGATCATATCTCAGAAGCTGAACAGCCATTGTGTGTATGCTTTTGGGGAGTCTGATGTCTGTCAAATATGCCTTCCATTTGTAAGAAGCTTTATTTATTTGAGAGAATAGTACTAAAAACTGGAAGAAAGTGATCAAAAAGGAAGTGTAATGCAAGGGTCCTCTTCATAAACAGGCAGGGGGCAATCCTTCTTTCAGGATCCCAGCCACTGCCAGCTATAATTCCTTGAGTCTGTACGTGTGCATGTACGATATGATGTGTCACTGAGGGGAAATATGTGAGACAAATCTTCTGCCGATACTAAGTCGAGCAATTCACCACTCAGAAACACTTTCTTTATTTAAAACAGAGAATTATTTATTTATGGTTTCTTTAGTCCAAAAATCGTAACTTGTTGCAATAGTTTACTTCTTCAGTTTCACTTATATACAATATAAACCATATCTTTCATTCTTCAACATTAACTTGACTGAAACTTTGTCTCTACCATATTCCTTTTCCTCAGCTCTTCCTCACTAGAAACCCCAGATCTGACTGAACTCTTTTTTTAACATTCCCTCCTTTTCTCCTCCAGCTAGCTCCACCCCTTTCACTAGCTTAGAAATTGTTACATTTCTACTGAAACAGCTACGTTACCATGGTGACACATGGCCAATCATCAGTAGCTAACTCCTGTCCACTTTTATCTCTGAATCAACATTAAATAACATAGGCAAAAATTATCAATAAAAAAAGGCTTTCCGTTACAGTTGCCCTCTGTGAAAAATCTACTTGTAAATATATAAAAACAAACACAACAAAGTTTTTGAGCATTGTGAGTATTGAATTAAGACTTTGGGACATGATAGTCTGAATGCATACTCCATTAGATGACTTTGGGCAAGTCTAATTCTCTCAAACAAAGAGAAAAACAATGACAAATTTCTTTAAAACAAATCTTGCGAAGAAAACCCTATGGTAGTGTCACCATAGGAGGAAACCTGCCATCCACTTCCTGTAGCTAAAGCTCTGGAGGTTATCCAAAATTAGCTGATGTGCAATCACAATGTGTCCAAAACAGCCTCAGCATTCTACCTGCCTTAAGAATTTTCTTCATCCATATGACAAGTGAGCCACGTCAAGTTGGGCATATTTTTCTGTCTTTTCTGTATATTTTGTCTTCCAACCTCTGTGTCAGAAATGTTTGTGCTTTGATGTAGGACCTGTCCAACAGGAGCTGAACTGAGACCACCTAATGTATGCCCCCAGAAGCTTTAGATTTACAGAAATGCTTGGAGAGCTGAGCCAGATGGATGTTGAGTAGCTGTACCTTGCCCTATCATCCATTTCGCAGATCTGATTTGGCCTTCTGTTTTCTTAAACAACCTGCCTAGTGTAGGCTAATGCAAATGAATTATGTTTTGTTTAGCTGTACAACTCTGGGTGGTGGTAATCAAATAAATTATTGAAAGGAGAGAACCTCTTCCCTTCAGAATATTTTTTCTTGTCAGTTCTATTACTTTTGAGGTGGCATTTAACATAAATTTCCTCTCCATGCCTTCCTAGCCCTTTTGTACCAGGAAGAAAATAGGCAAAAGGGCAAAGGGAATTACTATGATTACTACTGTATATACTCGAGTATAAGCCTAGTTTTTCAACCCTTTTTTAGGACTGAAAAAAACCCTTCTCAGCTTATACTCAGGTGAGGGTCCTGGTGGGCTTATATTCAGGTCTGCTTATACTCAAGTATATATGGTATATTTATTACCATATTTTTCTCTGTTACATTTATTATTTTACTCTACTAATTATTATTACATTCATTATTTTACTCTATTTTTGTTGTTACTTTTACATTTATTTTACTCTATTTTTATTATTAATAATACATTTATTATTTTATTATATTTATTATTACATTTATTATTTGACTGCATTTATTATTATTATTATTATTATTACATTTATTATTTCACTCTATTATTATTAAAAGGATAGATACATTGAAGAAGATGAAAATAATGATGTAATCAGAGTTGAACAGTCATATCTTAAATTACAGTTTGACATAAAGATTCAAAACCTTTAAACTACTGATGTCTCAGTTAATGTAATCTTATTGGTATCTCGGCTTATACTGGAGTCAATGTTTTCCCAGTTTTTTTGTGGTAAAATTAGGTGCCTCGGCTTATATTCGGGTTGGCTTATACTTGTGTATATACGGTATATTGTTTTTGTGTGCCTTCAGGTCATTACCAACTTATGCTGACCCTAAGGTGAACTTAATATGGGGTTTTCTTAGAAAGGTTTGTTACCAGTGACTTTGCATTTTCTGAATGTGTGACAGGACTCATTGTCAACCAGTAGATTTGGATGACGGCAGATTGGGGGTTTCAACCACGGTCTACAGAGTTCTAGTCCAATACTGAAACTACTATACTGTGCTGGCCCATTGCTACTTTGATTTTCATTAAATTGATGCATTTCTTTCAACTTTGTCCTGGTCAAAGAAGCATTCAGCTAGGTCTAGGTTGGTCAAAATGAAAAGGTGATTTCAGATGCTAAATTCTATCAATACAGTAGTCTGAGATGAAGTTCAGTATTCTGTAAGAATTTCCATTCATCTCTACTATGGAAGTAAAATATCTCCAGATTGCTGAACTCCCTCCTTCTTTCATCAGCAGAGCAAAGTTAAGAAGGTTAGCTGCTGCCATTGATAAAGTGAACACAATAGATGTAAGAAATCATTTTGAAACCTAGATGGGTTTCTGCCTTTGCCTCCATGCCTCCCTTTGTTTTGTGTTCTTGGAGGAACATAGAAGTTTCTATCCAGCCCTAAAGACCTGAAATGGTGCAGAAAAAAAGAACCCATGTGATGATGTGTGCAGGAGAAAAGTGGTGTTGGTGGTGCTGTCAGGGTGGGTTTTAAAAACATCAGCTCCACAGCACCCTGATTTATTGGTGATCCTTTGACTCTCACCAATTCATCCTTTGTCAGACTGCTTGCCCGTCTGGAGAAGCAATACCGACAAATGACACCTCAGCCGCAAACAGAGGCGGTCCAACCATAAGGCGAAATAGGCATTTGCCTGTGGCGCCATCGTCCCGGGGGCACCATCGTCCTGGGAGGAGGGCACCACTCTCCACCTCCTTCTCTTTCGGGCCTTCCAGCGGCCGCGCTGGGCCTTCCGGCCAGCGCAGACCCACCTTCGCACCACGCAAGCCCACCTTTGGGGCCTTCAGAGATTGTGAGGTCTGTAGGAACTTGGAAGCTAGGTATGTGGGGTTTATATATCTGTAGAAGGTCCAGGGTGGGAGAAAGAACTTTTCTTTGAAGCAGGTGTTAATGTTGTAATTAATCACCTTGATTAGCATTTAATGACCCTGTGGCTTCAAGGCCTGGCTTCTTCTTGCCTGGGAGAATCTTTTTTTGGGAGGAGTTAGCTATCCCTGATTGTTTACTGTCTGGATTTCTTCCGTTTTCAGAGTGTTGTTCTTTATTTATTGTCCTGATTTTAGAGGGTTTTTTTTTTAATACTGAGGGCTATCTGGGTTATCTAAGTCCACACTGCCCTATATCCCTGTTCAATGTTTAGTGCAAAATTTGCAAATATAGTAATTCCTACATAACATTACCATGTATTGAACTGCTTTTTCTATTGATTTGTTGTAAAACATGATGTTTTGGTGCTTAATTTTTAAAATCATAATGTAATTTGATGTTTTATAGGCTTTTCCTTTATACTTCCTTATTATCCAACATTTTCGCTTATCCAACGCTTTTATTTTTCAGTGATTGGTTTGGGGGGGGCGCCAAAATTCTGTTCGCCTACACTTGAAAAATACCTAGGGCCGGCTCTGGCCGCAAATCAGCTGAATGCAGCGGTTCTAAGGCTTTATTCCATCCATATATATGCAAAGATATTTACAAGGTACAAAGTCCATTGCTCATTGCAGACATGCCTTCTCCTTGCCGATCAGCAGAGCACACTCATACTACTAACGAGAGCACATTCCACACAGAACTACGAACGTCCTGTCAGACCGGAAGTCACGACTTATTGGCTGCAGCAGGCTATCACTCAAACTGGCATGCTGTTAACAGTTAAGTTGCTGAAACGCAAGTTGCAAACAGTAAAAACACTTGATTCATCATTTTATCCTTACACACAAAATAAACCAACAGGTGCCCCCTGTGAACAGCAGACTAGTCCAAATCAAATCCAATTCAGCTGTCCACACTGCTTGAAATCTGCAGGATACTGTTTTCAGAACTAGCTATGTCGAATATGCAGTATAATCTGTCTTTCACCAGTTCTGAGGCACCCCCCAACTTTTACTGAAGTGTAGAGAAGCGAGATTAAACCAGTTTAACCTGTGATACTCGCCAGAAATAAAGGAATGAAGACAACCAGGAGCCAACTCAAAGGGAGTCTTTGTTGATGAACCCATATTAAGATTGTTTTACTAAGGTCAGGCAGGCGATGGAGTAAGTGGCAGCAGCTTGATTGGGGAGAAAGCAAGTCCTACACAAAAGTACCAAGACGTGGAAATAACCTATTGGAAAGCTATTTAACCTCAGCATACTGAAAGTCAAAACCAAGGTCACAACCATGTTTGTTATAGAACTCCAATATGCTGATGATAACATTTGTAGTGATACTAAGATGCTGGTTTATTAAGCTATTGTCTTCCCAACCCTGTTATACGCCTGTGAAACATGGACTGTCTACAGATGTCACACTTAACTTCTGGAATGATTCCATCAATGTTGCCTCCAAAAAATCCTGCAAATCTCTTGGGAAGATAGGCAGACAAATGTCAGCATTCTGGAAGAGGCAAAGACCACCAGCCTTGAAGCAATGATCCTCCACCGTCAACTTCGCTGGACTGGCCATGTCCGAATGCCCAATCACGGTCTCCCAAAGCAGTTATTCTTCTCTCAACGCAAGAGTGGAAAACAGATTGTTGGTGGACAAGAAAAGAAATGGAAAGATGAGCTTAAAGCTAACCTTAAAAATTGTGAAATAGACACAGAGCACTGGAAGCCCTGGCCCTTGAGCGTTTTAACTAGAGTTCAGCTATTTCCAACAGTGTTGTGGAATTCGAAGAGGCACGAATGAAGGGCAAAAAGGAGAAATGTGTCAAGCCAACCCTGGTCGGAACCGCCTTTCTTCTGGAAATGGATGTCCTCACTGTGAAAGAACTTGCAGATCAAGAATAGGTTTCTGCAGTCACCTACAGACCCCTACACTTGGAAGACGATCATACTCAGCTGCGAGTGATAGCCTATGACCAAGAGGTTTAATCCTCAGAAGATTAGAAATTTCACAATGTCTAGAACTTCAATATGAATCTATTAGGAGCAGGGCAAACCTGTTAAAAGCAAAGTGCCAGAGGGATGAACAGCCCCTTTAGTGAACATCAGAAGTCTGCCTAATGATCATCTATATATATATAAAGGTAATGGAATCATGGCCTAGGACTAAACAACTAAACCAAATGTCCCAGAATCATGAAACTTGGCAACACAACCCACCATCCTTGCCCCTAGGTTCTGACAACAAAAAGAAAAGAAAAATAAAGTCCTAATTAGAGGGAGAGGAACAATTGTTTTTATCCAATTGCTGCCAGTTAGAAGGCTAAGCTCCGCTCACTTGGTCTGCTGCCAGTTAGAAGGCTAAGCTCCACCCACTTGGTCTTCTAGTAACCCACTCAGCCCAGGGCCTCTTCAATCAGGTGGCCGGGCACAGCTAGTTCTTCATATATCAGTAGTGAAGCTAGTAGAATAATAATAATAATAATAATAATAATAATAATAATAATAATAATAATAATAATTTTATTCTTATACCCTGCCCCATCTCCCCGAAGGGACTCGGGGTGGTTTACATGGGACCAAGCCCGAGCAGAACAATAAAAACAAAACAATAAAACCAATAATCAGACAATAAAAGCAAGTCATAAAAGCCACATACAAGATAAAGTGTTAAAATCATGGATTGGGTTCAAAGAATCTAGGCCAAAGTGCTAAAAGTGCAAATATGTCATGTCATCAAGGGAGGGTGGTTACTCAGCTATGATGGCTATAAAGTGCCATTATAATACTGGGGAAGGCATTCACTGTAATGGACAACAGGTCGATCATACAGAGATCAGTCACCAAAAGCCTCTCGGAAGAGCCAAGTCTTCAGGCTCGTCCAAAAGGAGAGGAGAGTAGGGGCCTGCCTAATCTCCCTGGGGAGCGGGTTCCAGAGCCGGGGGACCACGATGGAGAAGGCCCTCTCTCTCGTCCCCACCAGCCGTGATTGTGAAGGTGGTGGGAGCGAGAGGAGGGCCTCCCCCGACGAACGAAGAGGTCGTGCAGGTTCATAAGGGGAAATGCGATCTCGAAGGTAGGTGGGTCCCAAACCGTTTAGGGCTTTGTAGGTGATAACCTGCACCTTGAATTGGGCCCGGAAAATAAACGGCAGCCAATGGAGCTCCTTAAACAGTGGCGTTGAATGCGCCCTGTAATTTGCTCCAGTTAGAAACCTGGCTGCCAAGCGTTGTACTAGTTGCAGTTTCCGGGCTGTCTTCAAAGGCAGCCCCACGTAGAGTGCATTGCAGTAATCCAGTCTAGAGGTAACTAAGGCATGGACCACCATGGCCAGATCTGACTTCTCGAGGTATGGTCGCAGCTGGCGCACAAGTTTTAATTGTGCAAAGGCCCTCCCAGCCACAGCCGACACCTGAGCTTCAAGTGTCAGCGCTGAGTCCAGGAAGACCCCCAAGCTGCGGACCTGCGCCTTCAGGGGGAGTGTGACCCTGTCAAGCACAGGTTGCCACCCAATACCCCGATCAGACATTCGCCTGACCTGGAGAACCTCTGTCTTGTCAGGATTAAGTTTCAGCTTGTTCGCCCTCATCCAGGCCAACACAGCGGCCAGACACTGGTCCAGTATCCTAGGGGCTTCCTTGGATTTAGGTGGAAAAGAGTAGTAGAGTTGGGTATCATCCGCCACATGCATTCTGTCTGTTGTTTCTCTTCCAACTTGGGAGTTGTTTTTCAATTGATATGATCACTAAGTGGGGTGATAAGATGAAAAATCTGTTGTGGGACCAAAATGACTGATTTCAAATGGCAGTGAGAATGTATTTGCATAATTTAGCAAACAACGTGGCCCTTCCACTTGACCACTCTTTTGAGGAGAAAGGGAATAATTCACCACTTTGTCTGTTCACAAAATGTCCATAAGCAGACTGATTTCTTTACACAGCCTCACAAATTACTTATGCTGTAAAACTCTCTTATGCTTCTGTACATGAAACAAGAGTGACCTTCCTGCTTAATCGGGGGAATATTCTTGTAAGAAATTACTTCACTCCCTAGGAAAGACAAGACGCAGAATTATAGAGAGGTGTAGCTGGAGGTTATCCAAGCATTCATCAGTCCCTACAATTCAAGTTCAAACCAATTATTTCCTTCACAAAGTGGGTTACAAATCCAGGCTGAGCACTGGTGAGTTCAACTGTCACATATCCACAGTGATGCCCTTGGGTCACAAATCTCATTCAACTGAGTGGAGCTCAATCCTGTGAACGCATGCATAGATTTCGGTCAAGATGACAGAATCTCTCTGAGAGTAGGTCTGCATGGTCAAGAAAACCTGGACTCAGCTCGAACTGATTCCTGACTGGCCTCGTTCTTTTTAGTATGACTGGTAAGTATTCCATGTTTTTTTCTGTATTTACCTTGCTTTGGCCTGTTTCCAGCAGTCAAAGGATGCTCCAGGTTTTTCTGAAAACTCAAGATTATTTTGCTGCTTTGGAACTATCTGAACAGCCAGATCACGTCTGATGTCAGACAGGTTCACTGTCCAGATGGGACATCAGAACACAGGGAAAAGGGGATGGATCATAGGTTTCAACATTGCTATCACCACTCTCAGCTGGCCACAGAGCTTCATGTGATCTTCTGACCACTGCAGATGCTCTGTTTGGGCATCAACAGAAACTCCCACAAACCAGGATAAAAGTGGGGAAATGGAAGGCAGTAGGAAAAAAAGTGGATAGCTTCAAACAAGCAAGTCACAGACCTGAGCAGAGCTGTTGATGGCAGACTATCGTGGTGGTCTCTCATTCCCATAAGGTCACCATAAGTCAAAGCTGACTTACCAAGAACAACAGCAGGGCTAAAAGATCTTGCTATCTGAGGAAATGAACAAGATGACAACTCTCTCCATTCCATGTATAAAATCTGAATGAACTGGCAGATGATTGATCATAGAACACGAATACAGCAAGGTAGCTTTCAGGATTCAGACCAGGCTTGATCGTGCAAAGCAGTCTTCTCCAACATCTGACTTCAATCTGATAGCAATTGCTGCTCAAGACAACATCTCACTCTTCCAAATGGTCTTTATGACATACTCATAGCTAAGTAAAAGTTTATTTTAACATTCTCAATGGCTTATCGTTTATAGTTTGTGGTTGCTTGAAGCTCTACTACTGTCCACCCTTAGATGCAAGTTTATTTTTCTGGTTATATTAAAAAGGAATATGGTATGTTCCCATTTTACCCATAAAGTGGGATGTGTTCCCTCTTTAAAGAACCCGCTGAAGTGCAACCCAGTTCTCTGGGAAGAGCATTCTGAAGGAGGATCAATTTTATTAACTGCTTTTACTATTCCATCTTTCTCAAAATTTTTATTACCTGTCAGCATTCAAAATAATTCAAGGGCACTTGGAAAAGAAAAATGGTATCTTGGCCAGATGCAGTCTCTCACCCTCATGTTCACTATGCAAACTGCATTAATAAGATTAGGTGGATCATGAAGAGGAAAGCAAATAAACTGATATTTTATAGTTATGCAACCAATTATTGGCTACTGCTTGGCTCAGGGTTCATTTTCTTCACCACTCTGGGAAAATGCCAATTCCAATGCTGGCAGAATCATTTGCAGTAAAATGGCAATGGTGCACATACAAAAGTTTCATTTACTGAGAATGGCATTGGTATCTCTTTCACTGCAGGTAGATCAGCAGAGATAACTATTTGACAATCGGTATTATGGTGCAAATGTTACCTATTGTTTAAAGCATTACTAAGGTAAACCCAGAGATGTGTCTGTGGGCCACAGAAGCAAGACAGTCATGGTATTTCCTGATGTTATAAACTGTCCGATAATAGAATATGCCGTTTGGGGGTCCAGTGGAGTCTCCTTCTTTGGAAGTTTTTAAGCAGAGATGAAGGGGGAGGGGGGTTGGAAGAGGGTGGTAAGGGTGGGTGGGATGGTTTAAAGGGGTAATTAATTAAGATATATGGTAAAGGGAATCACAATTGGAACGTGCATCCCAGCCATAAAGTTTGTAATCAGTTTTGTGTTATCATTTAGATGGCAAAGGTTTGCAGTGTATTGTTTTGTTATCTGTATGAAAAAATAATAATAATATTTTTTTTTAAATGTGTTAAAGCGCTGAGCTGCTGAACTTGCAGACCAAAAGGTTGCAGGTTTGAATCTGGGGAGCGGAATGAGCGTCCCACCGGGTGTGGTTATACCCCACCGGGTGTGGTCCAAGCTAGCTTGCTGAGCTACATCAGCAGCTGCTCATGATAATTAACACAATAAGGTTTTTTTTAACACACACATATATCTGATCCTGTTGCTACTTACTGTAACAATCTTCACTGGGCAAAGGGTGTCTGTGGAGATGGAAAACTCAACATTGATCAATGGATACGAAGGAACCAATTGTTTTTCACCTGATTCCTTAAAGCTGCTGTTTATGGAATGATTCCCCAATCTCAGTGAGTTTGTTATCGAAGCCTAGACTGGACTAACCGCATGGCCTATTCATCCTTGCATACAACACTCAGCTTGTTCCTTTGCCCTACAGCTTCCCAACCAGGAGTTCATTTGTGAGACTATCATTACTTATTTTTCAAGACATCATAAACTGCAGGTAGCTATACATACCTAAGAAGCATTTCCTGTCTTCCGTGGGAAATTATGGAGACCCATTTCCATTATATAGAATGTTTACTTACCCTGTAAATTGAAATCACCTTTTTCTTCTTCGGTTCCTCTGTGGTTCAAAGGCGTAATATTCCCCAACATGTCATTACCTCTTAATATTCACAATAGATCAAAATTGCCTGACATTTCGTCGGTTAATACATTACTTTTTCTTGTGATGAATTAGTTGTGGAAGCTACAGTGTCTGCAGCGTTGTTTGTAAGTAAACAGTAAACTGGACATATTGCGGCGGAAATTGATTTCTGAATCATTTATCATGTCATTTATATGAGTATACAATTGCACAATATAAGAACATAAAAATAACCATTGGAGGTCATTACGAATGAATTGTGCCTCCGCGAAGATGGTTCTTATTAATTTTTGAAGCCCCCAAGTCTAAACGGTTATTCAGCAGACATAAAATCCCGGGTTTTATGCTAATTATGCTTCCGCCACTGTGGTCCACCCAGGATGAGGACAAAATGTCAGGCAAAATTAGCTCAAATGGCGCTTTAAGCCTCAGTGGAGATATGCGGCGATTTTAATTTATACTGGCTTTGACAGAGAAAATAGGTTAACTTGTAGCATGAATCCAAGGGTATTCCAAAAACCTTCAAGTGATTGCAGGCCTTATATTTTAGCACTCGTGTCCCATCTATGATTATATCGCTTTGGTTCCCTACATATTTCACCAAGACAGATGTATTGATGAAAAGGGCTCCGAGGATTGGTGATTCATTTCAAGCTACAGGTGCCATATTTTGGCCCCAAACAAGCTCGATGATAAATGCCACCACGTGACTGGATTTAATGGTAAATATATAAAGGCTTTGCCATATGTAAAATGTCAGAAAATTGGAATGAAACATAATTCATGTGTTCCTTCTGTTACAAAAGTCAGCATGGAGAAGGCTTTCCCCTCGGTTTAGGTTATGTAGGGTTTGCATTGCACTATATCTCAGGATCTGATCCCAGATTATCTGTTTATACCAGATTATCTGGTAGTGTAGATTTATATAATCCAGTTCAAATTAGATAATATGGGATCAGATCATGAGATATACGGTAGTATAGATCCAGCCTAGAAATTGAAACTCATGGATCCCATATTTAAAAGATTTTTATTCACGTTTTCTTGTGAACACAGTTAAAAAACTCATGGATTCCATTTGATTAAACAGATCTAGAAAAGCAATATTGGAAATAAAGAGATTGCAGAATACAGAGGTCTTATATTGAGAAAGATAGGTTTTGAATAGCTGGGATTATTCATTAGCTGACATGAAAATCATCACATTTGGTTTTTATATTTAGCTATGTGTTATTACCAGGAAAATGTTCATAAAATTACTGCCTCCTAAATGATTACAATATAACCTGTGTAAATAAAACTCAGTTCCTGCCTATCCTTGGGTTTGTTCCTGCATCATGCAAAAATGGCTAAGAGAATTTCCACAACATTTTGTGGGTATGTTTGTGGAAGTTGTGTTTAAAATACAGGCTGTGTGAGTTAAAAAGAGATGGAGAAAAGTGGATTGAGAATATTGGCGAGAAGTAGGACCACTATTGCATGTAATATGTTAATAATTTATTTAAATATAGTTAATAATTCTCCTGAGTACTGAAGGAAACAAAGGAAACAGGGGGAAAAAATCTATGCACAACCCTACTTGAGACCACTTTAGCTGCCATGGCTCATTATTATGGGATCTTTGGAGTTGTAGTTTGACCAGGCACCAGCAATCCCTCGCATATTAAGGATAAAGACCTTGAAAAATCCAGAACTCCCAGAATTCGATAGCATTGAGCCATGGCAGCTAAAGTGGTGTCAAGCTTCATTAATACAGTGTAGAGTCAGTCTAAGACCTAATTCTGAAAAAGGAAAAATACAAAGAGCTGCAGCTCCAACCATTGCAAATCTTATTCTGCAAAAGACATTTCACATTACAGTGCCAGATTTCATAGTATCCAGATCTTGTAGAAGTGACCTTTAAAAACCACAATGCTCTTCAGAATCCTCTATCGCCTTGAATAGAATCCTATTTTAATGAAAGTTATATACCAAACACGTAACTTTTCTAAGCTCTAGCAGAATTTCATCTGGAAATGATTCTTTACTCTAAGCGTACTGTGGTAGCGGGGGATGAAACTGTTGGAGACAATTCATCAAAAGCAATGCTTCAGTTTTAGAGTTCCCATGTATATAAACCCGGGACTATTTTTGCCACACTATCCACTTCCTGAATGTCTCTCTTAGTGCATTTGAAAATTAAGGAAACATTTTATATGCCCCCAGAGGTTGCCTTTAATTAAAACTCAATGTTCTGTAGAATTGCTTCTCCTTCTCCTTTGGAAAAAAAATCCATCATGTTTGCACCAGGTACAGCGATTTCATTTAAAAATGTTTCCAAACACCAGAAAATGCTGACTGTGTCACTATTTGCGTCCTGATGAAAGTAGTTAAATAACTGAGTTTGCTTCAGCTTCAGCTATTCCGACAGCATAATTATTTTTGACACGCACCTGTTAGGAGCAAAATAAGAAAAGTTGCTTGCTTTTTCTTGTGTTTACTTAGCATTTTGAAAACACGTTGCACCAAAATGTAGAGAAAAGAAAACGGCTGAAAGAAAAGCTGCTGTCATATTTCAAGATCCTTGTCTCAAGCATAGCGGGTGACTTCGACACATGTATGGGACCTCAAAAACAAGTGTACATAGGAACATTCCTATGTACGCTTTGGAGAATGACTCGCTAATTTCTATGAAGTCTTCCATTTTTGGCACTGCAACAGCCACTCAACCTGAAGATGGATCCACATGAGCCTAGATGGACTTCACAAACATGAACTTGATCACATTCTCGACAACCATCTTTGCCTAATGGATTGGATATAGCAGTAGTACCATATTTCATGACTGGAAGCAACCATAGGATGCTTCAATCAAAAGTTCATCTCAGCCAGAGTACCATCAAGATGGACCAACTGTTGAACAGTAAATCTTCATGACAACCATTAGACACTGATGCAGCATCAATGGTAGTAGCCTTGACAGTTTTTTGCTCTTTGCCCGACAAGGACTATGAGGTTTGAATGAAAAGTAATGCCTCCACCTTCGTAACTCCTCAACACACGGCAGTACTGATATGCGGCAGGTACTGGCTTGTTCACTAGACTCTCCTCTACAGTTCTATTTGGTGGAAGCCTTAACATTGAATTGTTGTGTTGTTAAAGTGCGAAGTATAGAACCCTGTGCATATGGTTGGTCAATGTGACTTAAGCAACGTGCAATGATTGAATTCTTGACAGCAGAAGGTGTCACCCCAAAGGAGATTCATCAGAGAATGCAAACTGTTTATGGTGATTGTGTTGATGTGAGTACTGTGCGTTGTTGGGCGAGTAAGTTTAAAGATGTTGAGGTGGCAACGTCTGACTTGCGTGGCAAACAAAGAGTTGGACGTCCTGTGATAGCAACCACCGAGTTTCACAAGCAAAAGGTTGACAGATTGATTCAGGACGAATGTCGTATCACTCAGAGAGGCATTTCACAAGAATGTGTGGGTCACATTATTGCTTTGCTTGGCTATCAGAAGATCTGTGCACGATGGGTCCTGTGAGATGCTGGTTGCGGAAACAGAGTGTCAGCTTCTTCGGCTTCAGAAAACTTGTTCATCATTGGCAGAAATGTATCCAATTGTCTGGTGATTATGTGGTAAAGTGAATAGTGGTAGTTAAAGAGCACATTCTAAGGATTATTTCTGCGTTTGATTTATTAAAATATTCCCATCCAAACCCAAGTAATGAAGGTGGAGGCATTGCTTTTCATTCAGCCCTTGTACTTGTGGAAATACTTGCCAGAATCAACTGAATGGCCACAACGGGTGCCTCTTGCCATGCCATAAGAAGGTTGTCAGAAGAAATGAGACGTCTGTTAGAAAAAAGATATGCCGATCAACCTTCTCCTGAATTTCATAGATGATGCAGTACATGAAGAGAAGCAGTAGATCATGATCACAAGGATTATGAGAAGTCACGATTGCTCTCCACAGCTGAAGCCAAAAGGAGTATCAAAAACTGCTCGTGATATGGCTGAGTATAGATCGACAATCTCAGCAGCCACCTGTCTTGCCCTCCTCCCTGTACATATGTTGACAGGAGGGTCTGAGGATTAGGGAGGAGGCTGGGAGTGAGGATGGGGAAGGGTCAGGGCAGTTTCCGAGTGTCTCACCCTCCTCTCAGCATAAGGATGGAGCAAGAAGTCCCGTCCTTATGGCAGGAGGACGATCTGAGGATGACTGGCACTGCCAGCTCCTGGCTCCGCCCAGGCCTGCCCCACCCAGCACATGCCCACTGGCTATCCTTCCTGGCCAGGGCCTACAACGTGGCCCCAAGGCAAAAAAGTTTTTCCATGCCTGGTCTACACTGTAAAATTAATACAATTTGACACCACTTTAATTGGATTTAAGGCTATGGAATCCTGGGTGTTGTAATTTTTCAATGTCTTTAGCCTTCTCTTCTAAAGCATCATGATGCCCCTCCAAACTGCAACTCCCAGGATTCTATAGTATGGAGCCATAGCAGCAAAAGTGGTGAAATATTGCATTCATTCTATGGTGGAGTTTCATGATAGAATCAGCAAAGCTCCCTTTCAGTTCGGAGAAGGTGAAGGAAGAGCATAAATGGAATTAAAAGTGGATTTAATGCACCATTGGTGATGGATCCACTGGTCACCCCTGCTTTAACTGGCATAGGGTAAAGGTTTTCCCCTGACGTTAAGTCCAGTTGTGACCAACTCTGGGGGTTGGTGCTCATCTCCATTTCTAAGTCGAAGAGCCAGCGTTGTCCATAGACACCTCCAAGGTCATGTGGCCACTGGCATGACTGCATGGAATGCCATTACCTTCCCGCCGGAGCGGTACCTATTGATCTACTCACATTTGCATGTTTTCGAACTGCTAGGTTGGCAGCTAACAGCGGGCGCTCAGTCCACTCCCGTGATTTGAACCTGGGACCTTTCGGTCTGCAAGTTCAGCAGCTCAGCGCTTTAACACACTTCACCACCACGAGAGGCATACCCTGTGGTTTATTATCCGGTCTTATTTACTTTTTTTGTGGAACACCAGGTGGTGCAGTGGGGTAAACCCTTGTGCCGGCAGGACTGTTGACTTGAAGGTTAGATTGCTGACCTGAAGGTTGCCGGTTCGAATCCAACCCGGGGAAAGTGTGGATGAGCTCCCTCTATCAGCTCCAGCTCAATGTGGGAATATGACAGAAGCCTCCCACAAGGATGGTAAAACATCAAAACATCTGGGCATCCCCTCGGCAACGTCCTTGCAGACAGTCAATTCTCTCACTCCAGAAGCGACTTGCAGTTTCTCAAGTTGCTCCTGACAAAAAAAAAATTAAGATGGCATAGAATCATTTAATGACTTATTTTAATCTTCTGATCAAGATCCTTGAGCACCATTTTGGAAACACCAATGGAAATAGAGGCAGCACACATACAGAGAAAGGAAGGTTGAATTTGAGGAAGGACAAATCCACCTCTGAGCAAGATGTCATGAGTGAATGAACTTTTAGAATCTGATAAGAAGAAAGCAGTCCTTTTTGTAAAAGAGTGAGTTCATAAAGCCAATCTTAAATTAGATCTCTATTTGACATAAATAGCATGTCTAGTGAATAAGGTTTAAAGCGGTATTTTATTAATGCCTAACTAAGCAATTAGTGACTAAAAGCACATCAACCAACACGTTGAACTATCCTGGCTTTAAGGCAGAAAAGGAGAAACAGAAAGAAAGAGTTGATGTCTAATTCTGTTCCAAAAATGAAAATAAAATCTAAAGTAATGGCTTGAGCTATTTGTGTCCCACATAACAATTGATATAATGTAGGCGGTAAACCTCCTATTGGGTGTTATTATAAGTGATTGATTTTGGTCGCCAGTTAGGTGCCACAGTGCTTGCTGTACAAACAACTCATGAAAAGTCAACATGTTTTAGCAGTAAATAATTTACAGCAGCTGCGTGGAGCCCAGAATAATATTTTACATTAAGTGACATTAATTAGGACAGAAATATTCAAATGGAGATGAGCACACAGAGAACCACATTGCAAGGAATTTATATTTAATCTGATGCTGACATGCAAATGAGAAACTGTAAGAGTCAATGGAACATCACTCATTTGGTGAGTGTGGTGTACATTTGCTGGTAAGAGAACATTTATATTAAGAAAAACAGAAAGACAAGCACTCTAAGGATGATTTTTTAATTGGAAAGAGCTTGCACTAAAATTAACAAGATTTCCTTCCAAGTACAGTAGAGTCTCATTTATCCAACATAAACGGGCTGGCAGAATGTTGGATAAGCGAATATGTTGGATAATAAGGAGGGATTAAGGAAAAGCCTATTAAACATCAAATTAGGTTATGATTTTACAAATTAAGCACCAAAACATCATGTTATACAACAAATTTGGCAGAAAAAGTAGTTCAATACGCAGTAATGCTATGTAGTAATTACTGTATTTACGAATTTAGCACCAAAATATCACGATGTATTGAAAACATTGACTACAAAAATGCATTGGATAATCCAGAACATTGGATAAGCGAGTGTTGGATAAGTGAGACTCTACTGTAAGTAGTTACTATACATGTGTAAACACATCCATGAAGAGATGAGGAATATATGACTATAATCATATGTCATATTGACTGCTCTGGATAGGAATTATGGGAATTGCAATCAAAACGATCTGGAAGGCCAAGTTTTCCTATGACAAAGCCTCGGTCCCAGCTTTCTCTATCTCTACTATAGTAGTAGTGGAAAGACTAACCCTTTTCTGAAGTTTTTAAACAGAGGTTGAATGGTCATTTATTGGAAATGCTTTGGTTGTTTATTCCAGCATAGCAGAATGGGCTTGGACTGGATAGCCTTTGGGGTCTCCTTCAACACTATGATTCTATAATTTGAAAGTATTCGAAAGGCATTTGAAATTATTGAAAAGTTTTGACAGGAAGAGTCTTGGGCTTGCTGAGACTTTCATATTTTTTGGATTTACTCTGAATATGATTTGCACATGGTTAGGGATTCTGGTAGAGATTCTGTAGAATTAGCAAAGTGTCAATACTCATTTGTAAAGTGTGTGTATTGATGCTAATGCATACGAATGCTAAGAAATGATGATAAATCAAGCAATTGTTTGTAGACGCTCAAAGGATTGTACATGCTGATGCTCAAGCATAAGAATGCTAAGAAGCGATGGTAGCCCAGACAATTCTTTGAACATGTTCAAAGTCACGGAGTGTTTCCTTGATCGCGCACTTAATGAGAATCAATAGAGGCAATAAAGCATTAATGATCCCAAATCTCTGGCTGATCAGCAGACAAATTACTAATCCACCTAGCACAGAAGTCAATTGACCTTGGCTCTGGGATTAGGCTGTACCACCCAAGAGTTTAACATGATCTTGGAGGAAAAAAGAGAAGGCAAACATTTAGAAGAAATGGATAGGATTCGAAGAAAAGGTGGGGGTTACGGGTGCATTAACACCCTAGAATTAATGCAGTTTGAAACCACTTGAACCACATGCCACAGCTCAATGCTATAGAATCCTGGGATTTGCAGAGGTTAAAGGCCTTGCAAAGCTATGACTCCCATGAATCCACAGCACTAGGTCATGACAGTTAAAGCGGCTCAAAGAGCATTAATTCCACAGTATAGCTGCATCCCTTGCAAAATGACAACACATGGGATTCCATAGCATTGAACCATGGCAGTGAAAGTAGTGTCAAAACATATTAGTTACACAGTGTAGATGCAGACCTGGATGGAGAGAAATCATAGTCCCCTCAGCAAGATAGGGTGAGTTATAAATAAAGCTATTATTATTATTATTATTATTATTATTATTATTATTATTATTATTATTATTATTATTATTAGATATACAACAAGATTAGTACACAGCAAACAAGATCATTATGCTGGCTTTTGTGTTGGATCACATGTCAGACACTTCCCAAGTATCTAGGACTGTGTGATGTACTGGCGAATTATCCAAGTAGGGTAGCCTTTTGCAGCTGACAGATGGTAATTTTGTCAACACTATTGTTTTTAAGTGCAGGCCAAGGTCTTTAGGCACTGCACCCAGTGTGCCGATCACTACTGGGACCCTTTGACTGGCTTGTGCCAGAGTCTTTGCAGTTCGATCTTTAAATCCTCGTATTGTGTCAGTTGCTTCTCATGAATTCTGCTGTCAACTGGGATTGCAACATTGATGATCCATACTTTGTTTTTCCATACTTCGTTGTTGTTGGTATTATTATTATTATTATTATTATTATTATTATTATTATTATTATTATTATTACTGCTTCCTATTCTGAATGAATTTAAGAATTAAACATTTAGATGGAAGCTTGGGATTCAGTTCCCCTCATCCATATATTCAAAGCTGGAGCTGGCACAGAGTTTGTGGGTTTTCTGTCCATAAACTATACCCTGTTTGAAAAACAAAACAATGGCTGTCTGGTGGAAGGATATGGTGGCAGTTAAACCCCTGCACATTGGTGATGGAGATTAGCTTCTTTGTTTATTCCTTTATACTGGGCTAATGTCTATCAGATGCATTGGTTCCTTCAGCTACAAAGCCAGTGGGTCTTGACCACAGTTTTACAGGACTGAGCAGTTAAACTGAACTACATGTGCTGAAATTTGAAGTGAAATGTCAGTAGTGCTTTCAGTATGTTTGTAATGGTGATTAGAAATACCTACTGAAACATGCAAGCATCTTAACGTAGGATTCATACATCATCATCATCATCATCATCATCGTAAAATGATTATTGTAGGGTGCTCTGATAGAAATGATTCACTTTCCATTGCCCTGTAAAGTACTAAAAAAATCTCAGCCAGAGAGAGTTTCAGGGAGTATGGAGGGGGAGTTGAAGGAGGAAAACCATTTCCACCATTTTGCTGGATATTCCCCCTCTCCACTTCCCATATCATAAACGAGGATTGTTTCCACAACTGGGATATAGATGGGGGGAATAACAGGAAAACAGGGGAAATGATTTTCGCGCTTCAACCCACCCTCCACCCCCATGAAATGGGCTATCCTTCTTATTCTAGTGTCCCCTACTAGTTGGATAATGAAACAAGAGTTTCTGCAGGAGAAGAAAACTCCATAATCAATTGAGTCAAACTGTGAGAGAGATAAAACAAAAGTGGTGTAGTGGTTTGAGGAGTGGACTAGAAGTAGGGTTTGTATCCTTATTTGGCCATATTGGAAACCCATTTGCTGCTAGCCTTAAAGGAAGCAAATGGGAAACTTTAAAGGGTCTCCTTTAATTGTAAAGGACTTGAAGATCTACAGCTACAATTGAAATGAAATAAACTACGGAGAACAATTCGGTCTTGATTCAGCTTAAGTAAGCATTGCTTCTTGTACCTGACTGTCCTAATTTTCACATTATAAATCCCAAAGCTACTTTATAGAGACTGATATCAGCCACTATGCAAAGTGTCATCGTCCTTGGGAGGTGTGTTTGAGTGAATAGCCATTGTTTTTGCTAAGTGGTGTGTTTGGCTGAAGCAGTATGCATGCACCGATTTGCCTGCCTTAAACAGGTTGTGCGGTACTTCTGTGCGTCACCATCTGCCTCTCCAGTTTTGCAGATCCATCTTCCACACATTTTCTACATCCCGTTTGCAACTAGTCATACATCATCTGCTTTTTTACGCAGAGCAACTGAGTGAGGAGCATCTAATAAGCCCAGTTCTTGAAATGACACCTGCAATTGAGGAAAGGAAAGCAAACCTCGCCAATTGATAGTAAAGACACGTGTGCTAATTCATCTTCTTCTAACTAACCATTCCATTTCGTTATTCCACAACAAGACTGACCCCAAAGACAAAATGTACAGCATCTTGTTTACCCAGCTGCTATCATTTAAAAGAAAGCCGAAATTGCACAATTTGTAGCATGCCTATACATCTCATTTCCCGAGATTTATTGAAATGTTCCTGTTCAATTTTACTCCTAGGGACCTGGGATGGAGTTAATTTACCATGTCATTGAAACATACCATGTTCCCCACAGTGGGCTTTTTAATTTATTCATTCTTCATTAATATTTCCCCCTGCCCCTATCCGCTCCATCCGTCATCCTTCATGGGCATCCTGTTAAATTGGGTCCAGTCCTCTCAAAACATTTCCCACACAAGCCTCACTGGAATAAGAAGAATAAATGTCACAAAATAAATATACTCTGTCACAAATGTAATTCATTCAAGAACATTGCTGTGTCAGGCCAAAATCCACCTAGGCCAGCATTAAATTTCACACTATTGCCAATAAGTTGCTTTGGAGAAGACTCCAAGCAGGAGAATAACTCTCATCCATTGCTGTTCTCATCTGACTGCTTCTCAGAAGAAAATATAATGGAGAAATCTTATTGGTTTGCATTGCAATAGGAACAATCTATCTGGTATTTCCTAAACTATCCATAACAATCAGAACATAACCATGATTAGGAACATGCAGGGATCTTCAGATTCAGTTTGGATCAGGATTTGGCACTTCAGAAAATGGTTTGTCTTCCTTCAAATGTATTTGGAGCGCATATACTTAAGTGTGGGTCCTGAATCTGACTTCAGTTTGGAATATAAGACTTTGACCTCCTGGTGGGAATGGAGGATATCAAAAATTAGGGCAGTATTTTATCTCAGGAAGTTATTTAAGCATATTATTTAACCACTTTTCCTGGCTCAACCTCACCAAACCACATGGAAACACCATTCATATATGTTCTGAATGCTGTTAGAATGGATCTCCTTCTCCCTGATTTCAATTCCCAGAAATCCTAGCAGCTGGTAAACTGGCTGGGATTTCTGGGAGTTGTAGGCCAAAACACCTGGGGACCCACAGGTTGAGAACCACTGAACTAGATGAAACCTTAAGCATACATTCATTTGCCAGTTCCAACCAGAATATTCTATATACCACATCTATATTGTTTTCCAGTGCATCTGCTAATAGAATTGCAAAGTTCTGTACCAAACTTTGCACACAAATTCAACATGGCCGACTGTGAATATTGGTGGACTTTGGGGTGATTGACCTTGACTTTTGGGAGTTATAGTTCACCTGTATTCTGTGAGCCCTCTGAACCCCACCAATGATGGATCTGGACCAAACTTGGCACGCCGACCCAATGTGGCCAACTGTTAATACTGGTGGACTTTGCGGGTCACTGATTTTGAAATATGGGAGTTATAGTTCACCCATATTCAGTGAGCTCTCTGAACCCACCAGTGACCGATCTGGACCAAACTTGACACAAAAACCCAACACAGCCAACTTTGCATACTGGAGGGATTATGCGGTGATTGACCTTGGCATCTGGGAGTTATAGTTCACCTGTATTCAGAGAACACTGAAGCCAGTATGAGACGGATCTGGACCAAACTTGGCACACACACCCAGCATGGTCAACTGTTAATACTCTTAATATGGAGTTTTGGGAGGATTGGCCCACAATTTTGGGACTTGCAGTTCATCCACATTCTTATGCATTTTCTAATGGGAGCATTTATAAAAAACAAAACAAAAGCAAAGACTGAGTTTTTTGTTTTAAAAAATCATTACAAATTATCTAGGTGATATTACCATCCAAAAACAAACCATGCCTTTTTCAATAATCTGGGCATCACCGAGTACCCAAGCTAGTTGTAAATAAAGAAGCTTTGGATTTCCTCCCGGTGTTCCTATTTGATATAAGGGACACTGAGTAAAATTGAACCTTTAGTTGCCTTGTGGGTTTACAATATGAGTACCGTAGTGCTAGTGTAGGAATCAGTTCAAGCAATATGCCAGTCCTAATTTATCTGTTTTTACACCAGTTCATTCATCACTTAATCAGAAGTTGTTTGCACTGATGTTGTTTATAAGCTTTTCAACAGAAAGAAGAGAAAAGATAACATCAATGAAGTTAGAATGGAAAAAAATGCATCTTAACCTGCCTTTGAAAATTAAAGTTCTCAGTTTAATCTGAAAGGCAGTTGTCCATGTGATATTTCCAAAAGCAATCTTAGATCACTCTAGCGTGTATTTTCATATCTTTTTTATCTCCATAGTCGAGTAAAGAATAATTGCGTAATTGGATCATCATCAGTTCCTTTGAAAAAGTTGAAAAGACATGATGAGAGATTTCCAATGTTGGTATCTCAGAAGAAAATTCACCCTATGGCTGGGAACCAGGGCATTTCAGACCAATTAGATCAGCATCTGTTCCAAGTAACTTGATGGAAAACATCACTGAAAATAAAATTATGGAGAAAAAAAATCCGAAAGTGGGGAGAGAATGATCATGGTTTTTGCAAAAGTAAGTCCTTCAGTGCAGACCTTGGAGAGTTCGCTGAGAGAGTCAACAAGTATGTGACAATAAACTGGAAGCAGGCAGTGCAATGCAATCCTGGATGCACCAGCTGTAGGGGATTAGAAATAGGCAGGAGCATCTTGTGTTGACTGAACCAGCCTTCTGCCAGCTGAACCAGCCTTGTGCTGATGTAACCCCTTCTGCAGAGAATCTCAAAGATCATCTGGCAGAGGGATCTACCAGCACAATTGCTCTGCTGGCTGAAACCACCCAAGGGACGAACCCAAAAAAAGAGAGAAGCAGATAAGGACAGGGCAAGAAGGCAGCTAAATTATTCCAGCATATCTCCAGCATGTCACAGAGGAAGGCTGGGACATGTGGCCAAACAACGTCATAATGCAGTCAAGTTGGCCAAAGTTAACTATGGAGAAGAACACATAAACATAGACTGTAGTGATTTGCTTTTGCTTGAATTTATTGGAAACAGCGAGACTGCTCTCCCATTCCTCTTCGGCCACTGACTTAATTCAGAGCAAGTTGCTTTTCACTTTTAATTTAGTTGTTCGCAATTGAAGCAAGCTGAGTATAAAGAGAAGAGAAGGGATACTGCGTCACTTACAAACAAGTATAAAAAGTATCAAATCTGAATGTCATCGCTAAATAGCGACAGTTGGTGGCTTATGTCTGATTCAAACTTCCCAAGGTCCAGAGAGATGACTATTATGCCAGCACAAAGCTGAGTCTTTAACATATGTTTATGGGCAGTAACTGTCAGCTAGTCTTTACAGATGAATAATCCCAGAGCTAAGATTCATGTAAAAGGTGCATAGCCTCAATAAAGCAAGTTAAAATTTTAATCAAAAAAACATTATTTTACAAAGACATCACTTTTATTTTATTTTTTTTAAAAACTCCATCCCTAATAGGAATATTTTTTGCTCATAGCCCTAAGAACGTTCTTTAAAGTTCTTTAAAGTTCTGTACTGGGGAGGTCTTGGGATTGGAAAGGTGTTCATAAATGTCCTTTAATTAGAAGTCAAAAGAAGAATGACCACAAAATTATTTAGAATCCATCCTAGATGGATAACATGATGGTAAACAGGCTTCACAAGTATGTGAGTCAGTAAGTATACCCCCTCCCCCCCTCTCTATATAGGATATATATCCTAATATATATATATCCTAATTTCACTGAGACGCTAAGCTGGCAATGACTAACCAGGTCCAGAAGGCATGGACTTGGAGTCATGGCGAACAGGTCAATGAATACGTCATCCTAATGTACTGCTGCTGTGAGACAAACTAAACCCATGCTAAGAATTTCTAGTATAGGGATTAAAATAGATCTGTTAGGCCTTTAAATGACTTTACCTTGCAGCCACATTGGCATTCTCTAGCCTTTCCATTTGTCACAACTAACCCTCCTCTATTGTGGAGGTAGAAAACTACCTAACAACAAATAAGCAAACAGAAAGCTTGTGTTCAGCGAGATGCATGACTGAGAGAAAAACATGAATCTTGTCCAATTTAATACAGGAAACATGTGTCATAACCCCAGACCTCTAATATGATTTTTGTACACATTTATCCGTAGAAGTATGGTCAGTTGCTGATTGCTTTTAAATCAAGCAACTCTCAAATTGAGGTCCCTGGCCAATCTATCTACATTTTTAATAAAAACCATACACCTAATACTGAAGACAAACAACAAATGACCCTTCATGCACCTCTTCTATGTCATCAAATATTAGGGTAAGGACATTTGTAACTGGGATATCAATAATATTATATTATATTATATTATATTATATTTATTTATTTATTTACATCATTTATATTCCGCCCTTCTCACCCCGAAGGGGACTCAGGGCGGATCACATTACACATATTAGGCAAACATTCAATGCCTTTTTAACACAGGACAAAGACAAACAAACATAGCTCCGAGCGGGCCTCGAACTTATGACCTCCTGGTCAGTGACTCATTGCTCTCCTGTCTGCGCCACAGCCCCGGACCCTTCTCCTCAAGGGGACTCAGAGCAGATTACAGTATATAAACAAACACAAGCAAATATTCAATGCCTTGTTACAATGAGACACACATACACAGACAAAGGCAAAGGCTTCTCCTTTCATTTCCGGCTTTAGAGGCAGTGCTCATCTTTGGCTCTGGGGAGGTGCTCTTCTTCATTTCCATTCTGAGAAACCTGCATTATCACCTTTTGGTCATGTAGCCAACATTTATTTATTTACAGCATTTATATTCCGCCCTTTTCACCCCGAAGGGGACTCAGGGCAGATCACATTACACATATAGGCAAACATTCAATGCCTTTTAACATAGAACAAAGACAAGACAAACATAGGCTCCGAGCGGGCCTCGAACTCATGACCTCCTGGTCAGAGTGATTCATTGCAGTGATTCATTGCAGTTGCTCTCCAGCCTGCGCCACAGCCCGAGCCCGACTGCTTGGAGAGTCTTGCTGCCTTTTCCCACTGAGGCAGTACATATTTATCTACTCACATTTGCATGTTTTTGAACTGCTATGTTGGCAGGAGCTAGGGCTAACAGTGGGAACTCACCCTGTCCCGGATATCTGAACTGTCAACCTTCAAAGCAGTTCAGCAGCACAAGGGTTTAACCTATTGTGCCACCATGACCACGAGCAATGACAAACTACAATAGAAGGGCAGGACATCAACATGTAACTAAAAAAACCAACCGGATGTTAGGGTTTGCACAGAAACTTTGGGCAATAATGATAAGCCATCATTTTAAACCAATCACAAAATGAAGTCATGGATTGAAAACCGTGTGAAGACTTGGATAAGTTCCCAATGACATGTGCGTTGAGACAGCAGTTGAAAAAATCAGCTGCTACATGTGGGCACATTCTCAAAGGCAATGCATCTGCAATAAATTAGAATTGGCAAGAACATGTCACAAGCATCGGATAGCAACCTATCTTTTGGGACAAATTGCCAGGCTGGAGGAGGCTTGGCAGGCTTGGCATGTGGTGTGTAGAAACTCCCGCCCCAACCTTTCCTGATGGGTTGTATTTTCTGAATATGCTAAGCATCACAAATTCTAGAAAGTGTCATGGACTCATTAGCATCAATGTAGTGTGTAAAGAATTATTTGGAAATCCTTTATGAAGACATAAAATCAACAAAGCTTTGTCTTCTTATTACATTTTTCTTTTCCTTGAGCAGAATATGTAATAATGCATCTGAAATTTTCTCATTCATCAGCTAGTGTCAATCCTATACACTCCTCTTTGCCTTGCTGTTTGCATGAACATATGGCCAAAGCAGTAAGTTTGCTTGCTGTTCGGATAATTTATACCAGCACCTGGTAGGAATCAAGCCTGCAACAGCTTGCTAATCTTTTGCTACAACAGCAAGTGATAGATAGTACTGGGAGACATAATGAGGGATGAAAGGAATAAGGTAATGATTCCCAAATGTTGTACACACTTATCCTCTCTGAGAAGGGTCTTAAAATTAAGCTAACCTACCAAAGACATCAACCATTCTAGATCCTTTAAGATGGGGAAATGTCAATCAACATTGGGGCCCTTCTCTGTTGCAAAGATGGGTATAACCCCAGCACCAACCTCTGAATACCTAAATAAATTGAGCAAGCTGGACAGTATCTGAAAGTAACATTGTTATGTGAACTGTGTTGCACTCCAGGCCTGGAAACACCTATGGCCACCGCACCAAACAAGAATCCAGGAATATAATCAAACAGTGTATAGTAAAACACATAAAAGCAAATAAAAAAGCAGAAATAAGAAAAGCAGATATATAATCCAAAAAGTTTCATCAACAGGTGACCAAAAAAAATCCAATTGCCTCATAAATTTCCAAAGGTGACAAAATCCAGAAATCACAGTTATAGCATAAGTCCACAAGCAAGAAGGTATAACTACTAAAATCTTGAACAGGAATACATGAACAGGAATATGGAAAACTTCCAAGATATTACAATCCAAGAACAAGAGAACTCAGGCTTACACAGCGTTGCCTGAACTGCTCTTAAAGTAAACAACTTGTTGTTTAATAGCCACCCATGAAAGCATTATGTCTCCCATGAATTTTCTTCCCAACTTTCTCACGTAATCTCTCAGTACTCTATTTGTAAACAGAGACTTTTGTTGATCTCCATAGCTACAGGTGGTTTCTCCTGGGAACTCTCCTTATTACTCAGCTCTTCACTTGATTCCTTATCTTGTATTGCTACTTCTGACTCCTCAGGCTGGCCTTGAGGCCCTGTACTTTCCAAGCCAGTTTTCTCACAGAGAGAAACATCATTTACCAGACCCGAATTTCCCAAACTTGAGAGCCCATCACTTCGTGTCACAGGAAAGCCCACAATCCTCTCTAAATCTTCAGTTAAACCATCAGGCTCTGGCTGATCTCTAACAAACAAACTAAGAATACACGTGGATTTCATCATGAAACTATAACGCACAGCCACAAAGAAGTTTCAGAACATTTCCATTGTATAAGAACATTGTTTAGAACTGGATCCTTGTGTCTTGACATCACAAATGGAAGAACAACATACCAGAATGCAGTGGAAACTAGTGCAGAACCAAGTCATAGAATAACGTTTGTCAGTGTCCCCCTAGTTATTTTCACAAGCAGAAGGAAAGACATTTCTTTTAAGAGAAAGAAAAGTTATAAAATTACATAAGCAAGCAAACTAATTCTGCAATGGAGTGAAAATTGTGGAAGGTATTCCTTTTCATTCCTGAGAATGAAAAAGTCAAATGTTAACACACACATTTCAAGGTATATATAATGGGATCTTGATATCTGCTGGGGCTTGGCTCCAGGATCCCTCATGGATACTGAAATCTATGGATGTTCAAGTTCTGTTATATATAATGGTGTAGCAAAATGATGTCTTTTTACTAAAATGGTAAAATCAAGATTTCCTTTTCAGTCAAATCCTTTGGTTGCTAGCAAGGCGATGATGTTTTGATTGCATCACTGATGGCATTTTAATATGGATGATGTCAACATTTTAGGAAAGCATTTTGTACCAGCTAATATTTCCAGTACTATTTCAAGGACAGCAGCACTTAAGACTCCACTCATGTACTGGAAGAAATGCGGAATACAAAATATATGAATAAATGAACAAACCAATTCTGGTACTCGCTTTGTGAGAACATCTGATTGTTTTCCAGATTTGAAAGATCAACCCTCCTCCTTCCCCACCTTCCTCCTTCTCATTTGAAATATTTCTCCATTGAGTACATTCTCGATGTTTTATATTTAACCTACTTGACAGATTTATGGAGTGCTAAGACAACATCTGTTGTTCTTCTTCTCCACAACATACTTAGGGCTAGAGCTTTTTCCACTACTAACATTCAAGAGGGACAGACTGTGAAATCCTTGAAGAAATGCATTGTGCAGAACTAAATTGCCCTGCTATTTCATGTTCCCCCCCTTTATTTCAAAATACAAACTTTACGTTAAAGCAAAGAGGAAACTTTCCTAGAGATATTTGGAAGGGATGTCTGTGTTTATTCTCAGTCACCAAAAGTTCATTCCCATCAACGACAATAGCAAAAGTTGACAGTTTTTACTTCTCAAGGGTTCCTTCCATAGGGGCTATCACTGTTATGCATGAGCTGCTCACACACCCATTTGTTGACTAATAAATTATGTATCATGCTTTCAGTTAGAAGCCATATTCCCAGCTGAATTTTGGAGAGATGAAAAACATTAAAATTATTCACATCTTTCAGGTTTCAGAGCTGATACAAATATCAACGGGAGATATTTGCATGGAAAACCATGTCCAGTTGAGATGAGATGGTGATACCACTGCAGATGGACAAGTTCAGGTGAAACAGTGACTGGGTTAAAATAAAATGGTGTGAAAAAATTTGCCATCTACAGAGACGTTGCCCAGGGGATGCCCGGATGTGTTTCCATCCTGTGGGAGGCTTCTCTCATGTCCCCACATGGAAACTGGGGATGGCAGATGGGAGCTCACCCTATCTCGCAGATTCGAAATGCTGACCTTCAGATCCCATTGCACCACCGTGGCTCCTGCTTAGTAAGAATGTACAACACTGCCCTCTCCCCACTGGTTGCTGCTCAATCACACAGTTGTTTCCGACTCTTCGTGACCTCATGGACCAGTCCACGCCAGAGCTCCCTGTCGGCCGTCACCGCCCCCAGTTCCTTCAAGGTCAAACCAGTCATTTCAAGGATACCGTCCATCCATCTCTCCCTTGGTCGGCCTCTCTTCCTTTTTCCTTCCACTTCCCCCAGCATCGTGATCTTTTCCAAGCTTTTCTGTCTTCTCATGATGTGGCCAAAATGCTTCATCTTTGCCTCTAATATCCTTCCCTCCAGTGAGCAGTTGGGCATTATTTCCTGGAGGATGGACTGGTTGGATCTTCTTGCGGTCCAAGGCACTCTCCGGATTTTCCTCCAGCACCAAAGTTCAAAAATATCTATCTCCCTTCGCTTAGCCTTCCTTATGGTCCAGCTCTCACAACCATAGGTTACTATGGGGAATACCATTGCTTTCACTATGTGGACCTTCGTTTCCGGTGTGATGTCTCTGCTCTTCACTATTTTATCAAGGTTGGCCATTGCTCTCCTCCCAAGAAGTAAACGTCTTCTGATTTCCTGGCTGCAGTCTGCATCTGCAGTGATCTTTGTGCCTAGAAATATAAATTCTGTCACTGCCTCTATGTTTTCTCCCTCTATTTGCCAGTTATCTATAGGTGTAGTTGCCATGATCTTGGTTTCCTTGACATTTAACTGCAACACAGCTTTTGCACTTTCTTCTTTCACTTTCGGCCATCAGAGTGGTATCATCTACATACCCAAGGTTGTTAATGTTTCTTCCAGCAATTTTAACTTCAGCCTTGGAATTGTCAAGCCCCGCATGATGTAGTCTGCGTACAAGTTGAATAGGGAGGGTGAAAGTATGCAGCCCTGCCGCACTCCTTTCCCAATCTTGAACCAGTCTGTTGTTCCGTGATCTGTTCTTACTGTGGCTACTTGGGCTTTATACAGATTTCTCAGGAGACAGACAAGGTGACTGATAAAAGCTATAATTGTTGAATTTGACAGCTGTGTAATTTAAAAAAATAGTATTTCTTGGAAAATGTTGGGTTTTCTTCACCTATCACATGACATACCAAAAATGATAATCACAAGTGAAAAAAAGGAACCCATCCTCTGTTCTTGACCCAACATACTGGAACAATCAACCTTCAATATATATGGATTCTACATCCATAGATTCCACAATCCACAGTTTGGATTTTTTTTTAATCCAAAAAGCATTTTATTGTATTATATGAGACATGTTACTTTGTTACACCATTGTATATAATGGATTATGACCATCTATGGATTCTAGCATCCATGGGGGTGTTTCGGATCCATACCCAGCAGATACCAAAGGCCCACTGTATACCGTTTTCGAATAGAGTCCAGGTAGTTTCTTTGTTTGCCATGGTAAATACAAGGAAAAGGTTGCCCTCTAGCAAATTGTCATCCTGCTATCATACTGATCAATCCAGCCACTCACATTTTCTTCTCTCAAATGTTATGGCTTCTCTTAATTATCAACTTCAAGATCTTAGCAGCTCTCTGAGATTCAGAAGTGACTTTACATGATCAGAGTGCTTATTTTCAAATCTCTCTCTTTTGCTAAGAAAGCAAGTTTGGGAGCCTTATTTATTCAAATTGCTAACTTGAAGGAACACCTAGGAGGCTTGGACTATTATTTCCGAGGAAAGAATATGATCGATTGGGTGGAGCTGCAATTGTATGAAGTAGCTGGGTCCCAAAAAGCATGCTATTTACTAAAGAGCACAAGCAAATGACATCCAGGCTTAAAGTGGTATCATTATGTACATTGCAGGAGCAGTTTGCAGTATTCTGAAAATGCAATCTGTAAAAGCGATGTCTTTCTTTTCTGTATGTACTATTTCACTCACAAATAGTGCCTGACCAAAATCCAGGTTTGTACCACTTCAAATGCACCCTCTTAAATGAATGGAATTACTCACCCTGGAAAAACGATAGAAGCATCAAAAATTGAGATTAAACTGCCAATGAACTCCCAACACTATTTACCTGTCTTCTTTGAAGAAAAACCCTAAATTTGCTAAGATTGTCCACTACTAATGACTATGACATTGACTACAGCTTGCCCCTCATTAAACAAGACGACTGTTGAGAAGTAATGGTTTGTATAATTAGGGTTTTTTTTTTGCATATTTATAGAAATTAAGGATTTTTCACAAAATGGAAAAAATTAAGATTGCATTCTTCTCCACCCCCTCCATGCATACACACTTCTGTTGGACACCCTGAGCTTACATATGTTAAGGGGAAAATTTGAATATCAAATCTGATGAAAACCAACCACTTGAGAACATTCAATCTGCTACATCCCAAAATGAACATCTGTCTGCCATGCAGTACAAATTTAGCTCTTACAGAGATTGTTTTTGACAGGGGCACGACATATATTGCTTCAAATAATTCCTTCAGCTGTTTTTCTTGCTTTATGATAATTTCTTGCCTGTCTGGAATACTGTATTTGGGATCATTGTTCATTCCAGTGTCCATTACATCAACTCATCAGTCAGGGAATGGCATAAAAAATTATTATTCTTATTATTATTATTTACAGTATTTATACTCTGCCCTTCTCACCCCGAAGGGGACTCAGAGCGGGTCACATTGTACACATATAAGGCAAACATTCAATGTTATAACATAGAACAGAGACAGAGACAGAGACAGAGGCAATTTAAACCTTCTCCAGCTTCTAGCTTCCTGAGGGTATGCTTGATTCCGGCCACAGGGAGAGCACCTGCTTCATAATCTACTGCAACGGCACTTCCTCATTCCAACGGCGGCTGGGTGTTTTTTATGGTGTCGTAAATTAGCCTCCCCACATATAAGTGGAACCTAAATTTCCATCATGCAACTATCTTTTGGGTTGCTTAGGTCAGCAATGAGCAGGGGCTATATTTTATTTTTAATTGTTGGGTGCTCACCCCGACAGGCTGGCCTCGAACTCAGAGTGATTTATTGCAGCTGGCTGCTAACCAGCCTGCACCACAACAGTGCATATGGTTGGTCCAGGAAGATATGATAACCCCTCCACGTTATTCTGAATATCATTTCTGTGAATGAAATCCAACCAGTAGTTGAATCATTCTTCAGTGCTGATAAGGAGATCTTATTCTCTGCCAGAGCTTCAGGGCACAAGTTAGTTTAAGTAATGTAAGGTGCTGTTCTTCTCTGCCCCTAAGCATTTGCTCATGGAAGGAGAAAATCTGAGAAATTCTCCTCTATACTGGAAATAATGCATTGCAGCACATTTGTTGCCCTCCTCGAACATGCCAAAATAGCTGCCTGAAACAGGGAGGGCAGGGTTAGATGGGTAAGTGAAAGTATTCACCTTGGATTGGTGAATTAGCTTAATGCATCCATGAAAAGATCAGCATATGAAGCCTGAGCTCTCCTTAGAAGTCAAAAAGTCCAAACGGAGGCTATTGAAATCCACAAGTATGTGGGCAACTTCAACAGAGGAGCCCTCGGTGGTGTAGTGGATTAAAGCCTCGTGACTTGAAGGTTGGGTTGCTGACCTGAAGGCTGCCAGGTTCGAATCTCACCCGGGGAGAGCGCGAATGAGCTCCCTCTATCAGCTCCAGCTCTATGTGGTGACCTGAGAGAAGCCTCCCACAAGGATGGTAAAAACATCAAAACATCCGGGCGTCCCCTGGGCAACGTCCTTGCAGAGGGCCAATTCTCTCACTCCAGAAGCAACTCAAATTGCTCCTGACATGAAAAAAAAATTTCAACAGAAAGGAGGAAACCATGAAAATGAACAAAATCTGGCTACCAGTATTTAAAAAACTCAAAAATCAGAACAGTAAATAAGAAGCAACACTCTGAAAACAGAGGAGTTCCAGACATGAATCAACCAGGGGCAGCTAATGACTCTGAACAAAGGATGCCCCCAGGCAGGAAAAAGCCAGGAGATGAAGCTATTCTATGCTAATTTAGGTGATTAACTACATTCACACTGGCCTCCAAATGACAAGAGTTCTTCTCTTACTCTGGACTATCCATATATATATATATATATATATATATATATATATATATATATATATATATATATATATATAAACATTCCTTGCTTAGTTTGTCCATACCTCACAACCTCTGAGGATGCCTGCCATAGATGTGGGAGAAACGTCAGGAGAGAATCCTTCTGGAACATGGCTATACAGCCCGGAAAACATACAACAACCCCGGAGGCTATTGTAATTTGCAGATATCATGATGCATGACTCATCAGACAAGATCATAATGGAATATGTAAAACAAACAATTGTCACCTTGGCAACATGAAACATAACCCCCTTCACTGTAAACTTCTCCATTCAGCATTTGTCAAAAATGCAGTTAATTTCAAAGTATGCCAAAAGCATGTAGTACCATTCTGTATGTTTCTCCTAGTATCAAAGAATGATGATGATAATGATAATGGAGCTCACAGAGGCCTATAACAATAAAAAAGCTGAAAGTTCACAGTTAATAAAAGTTAAAGGTACTATTGGTTCCTTGGAAGAATGGTATTAAGTAACTATATGTTTTAAGCTTGACTAATGTATTTTATGGATTATTGTTAATGGTTTTAGATGTGTTGCTGTTTTTATTGATCTGTTTGGCATTGAATTTTGCCGGTTGTTGTCTCCCAAATGGGACCCAAATTCTTAAAGGTGGTTTTCACTTACCTGCAGAAAGGCAGTAAAAAGTCTGCTGGTGTAAACACTCTGGGAATGATGCCCCCACCCAAAAGAACAATTATTAGACTTAATGAGCATTTTGAATATTTTCAAGTCTTAACATAGTAATAATAAACTGAGCACACCGTATCCCTCTTATGTTAAGAACCAGTCCAAAACTAATATAAAACAACAACAGCAATTCAACTCAATGAAGTTTTATTGTATTGCCAAGTTGAAGAATTTTATTGCCCTTGTGATTTTTGTGCCATACATTTCTGGACTATCAGCTCAGTACCGATGAACAGATCATGCTCCAGACGTGAAAGTTTGTGCTTACCACAGGTTATGTTGTGACCATTTCATGGTGATATTCCAGCATCCAGTCAGGCTGTAACATTCCTATAGTTGTCAGAAAGAAACTCTCCTTTTGAATTTCTTTGAAAATTAATGGTACGTCGGAAAATGGCATGGCTTCCAAGCAAGGGCTAAGAGTTGATCAGTTTCAGGCAATAATTCATGGTGAGGTTTTGATGATAGAAAGAAAGATACATGTTTGATGGCGTCCTCCCTTCCTAACATTTTGTTATGTCTTTGATATCAGCCCCAGTTTTTTCCAAGAAGAGGCTTTTTTCCTTCTAGAAGCATTAGTTTGACATAGATGTAGCTGAATGCTTGCGTTGCTTTGGCAGTTTCTGGTTTGATGCATCTTGTTTTTCGGAAGCACTGGACACCCTTTCAGCTCCTTCCTCAGAAGACTCGTTCTTCTTCGCCTTCTTGGCACCCGGGATCACGGAGTGCCGCTTTCCCTTGGCCATGGAGCGTTCCAAGGCCGTTTGCAGAACTTTGCCACTGATTTGCGGCTCACGGTTTTCCTTCATTAAACGCTCTGCTTCCTTGGACACGGATTTGCAAAGGCGCTCCAGGTAGGATCCCAGGACTCTTTTAGCAGGCCGGCTTAAATGGCAGTCCTTAGCTTTGCTGGACCCCTTCTTTTCCACGGGCTTCTTCACTTGTTTTGTGGCTTGCTTTGATTTTGCCCCCTTCATTTGTTTTGCTTCTGTCTTCTGTTTTGTCTGCTTTATTTGGGTCTTCTTCTGATTGGGCTGTTGGTTTTTCCCTTTCTTGTTGACGACAGCAGCCATGGTTCAGTTAGGTCCTCCTCAGCTCAGACACCCATCTACTATTCTGAATAGATGATTTCAAGCTATGCCTTTATATAGTTGCTACAGGCATGCAAATGAGGAGCTCCCTCTAAGAACCTGATTGGTTAGTTGAAACAATGCTTCCCTTATTACTTCATGTTGTCTGAGTGCAAAAAGACAAGTAGTGGGTTTAAACAAAGGTTACTACTAGCCACCTCCAGTTGTTGCCGTTGCTACTGATGTAGTTTTCATTACAGTAGAGTCTCACTTATCCAACATAAACGGGCCGGCAGAACGTTGAATAAGTTAAAATGTTGGATAATAAGGAGGGATTAAGGAAAAGCCTATTAAACATAAAATTACATTATGATTTTACAAATTAAGCACCAGAACATCATGTTGTACAACAAATCGACAGAAAAAGCAGTTCAATACACAGGGTTGTTGTATGTCTTTTGGGCTGTGTGGCCATGTTCCAGAACATGGAACATGGCCACACAGCCCGAAAGACATACAACAACCCTGTGATCCCGGCCATGAAAGCCTTCGACAACACCGTTCAATACACGGTAGCGCTATGTAGTAATTACTGTATTTATGAATTTAGCACCAAAACATGGCAATGTCTTGAAAACATTGACTACAAAAACAAGGACTACGAAAAGGCCGACTGTGTTGGATAATACAGAATGTGGGCTAAGTGGAGGTTGGATAAGTAAGACTGTACTGGAACTCTCTCCCCAGGGAGATTAGGCAGGCCCCTACCCTCCTTATTTTTTGGAATAGCTTGAAAACTTGGCTCTCCCAACAGGCTTTTGGTGACTGATTTCCTTAGTTTGGGATTGCCCTGTTTGTCCATTCTATTTTTATAGCATTTTTACTCCTTAGCCGTACATAGTCTTTAGGTGTATGCCTCCTCCAGCACCTTAATGGGATAATAGTCCCTGGTTCCTACCTCTTTCCTAATCTGTACCGTACAAAACTATTTGCACTTTTCTGGCCCACTACTCCTTTTAGGAACCAACACAGGATTTTATCAAAGTGTGCTTATTGTTTATTGGTATACGTGATTTTATTTGTTTATGATTTGTTTTTATTGTTGAGTTTTATATTGCTTGTTGCCTGGGCTTGGCCCCATGTAAGCTGCCCCAAGTCCCCTTGGGGAGATGGGGCGGGGTATAAAAATAAAATAATAATAATAATAATAATAATAATAATAATAATAATAATAATCATTTATATCCCCACTTATTCCCCAATAAGAGGATTCAAGGAGACCTACAAATTATGAAAGCTACTGCAGATTAAAAACACACAAAAATCAGATATAGTATTGAATCCTTTTGTTAAACCAAAAGAGAGTAGGTAAAAAGGTAAAGGTTTTCCCCTGGCATTAAGTCCAGTCGTGTCCAACTCTGGGGGTTGGTGCTCATCTCAATTTTTAAACCAAAGAGCCAGTGTTGTCCATAGACTCCTTCTAGGTCATGTGGCCAGCATGACTGCATAGAGCGCCGTTATCTTCCCAAAGAAGGAGCCTCCATCACACTCTGGGGCGGAGAGTTCCACTGCTGAACAGCTTTGTCTCTCGGGAAGTTCTTCCTAATGTTTAGGTGGAATCTCCTTTCCTGTAATTTGAAGCCATTGTTTTGCGTCCTAGTCTCCAGGGCAGCAGAAAACAAGCTTGCTCCCTCCTCCCTATGACTTTCCCTCACATCTTGATACATGGTCCTCATTATGTCTCCTCTCAGCCTTCTCATGCCCGTTCTCTTTAGTCCCGTTAAGCCTCCCACTTGATGCCATGCAGGGAGCTGGGAGTTGGGGTAGGATCATTAAAGGGTATTTAATTTTTTTCAATTTTTTCTCAATTTTTTTCTCAGCTTCCTTCTCCTATGTTACATGAGGAGAAGCTGAGGACATTCAAGACCCTCCATGACCCTTATTCAGTTCCTCACCTTTCCTTGTGAGACTTCTTTGAATTCTTCATGGTTTCCGAAGATGCCCGACAGGAGGGAGAAAACTGATTAACTTATTTGTTCTCCCCTGCAGGAACAAATAATTTAACACAGCACAAATCCTAATACCATCATATAGATTTTTCTGCCGGGAATCAAGGTAACTGCCTGAAACCAAATGTGGAAAATAAATAAGAAGAAATAGAATAATCACACATGAATGCAAAAACCAAAGAAGAGTTTGTTGATTGCAATGCTAGCCCATGTTCAACCGAGAAAGTTTCTTGAATATACTTGGTGAAAAGAAAGAAAAGTATGTTTTGCCTCTAAAAGGTAGAAGAAACTTGCACACAGTTACAAAAGGATGAAAAAGGTGTTCTCATAACAAGAGAAAAGAAAGGAACATAAATCAAAAGCAACGATAAAGGAGAGGGGGGAGAAATGCTCAGTTCAAGTTAAGTCACCAACAGTCCAGAACATAATGGTTTAAAGGTGAGTTGAATACAGAAATCAAGAGGAAGAACATGATAAATGTTCCTAAAATTGACCAAAGAATTGTTTGAAACTATATTATCCAAGAGACAAACAAGAGTGTTAACAATCTAAAAAGTTTCTACACTGGAAAGTAGAGAAAAGCTAGAGGAAAGCATTGAAGAACATAGGAAGAGGTGGAGAATTCCGCACACAAAGCATTAAAAATGGTAATTCAGATGCCACCAAAAACAGATGGGATCATTCAGGAAACAGAGGGGCATGAAAGATGTGGGATTCAAGGTATGTCACAAGTCTTTCATAACACTCCAAAGGGATATTTGAGGAAAGAAATAATCTAAAAAAATAGTTCAGTTTATTTTTGAACAGATGGACACCACCTTTCCCCATTATAAAGACATGGTGTGAAAAGTTCCATGAATGTTCAGTCAAACATATGAGAAAACTTTAGCTGCTAGTCTTGATCAAGAGAGAAAAGAGTGATGATGAGGATGATAATAATAATAATAATAATAACACTTTTTCAAGGCTTTTATTTCACAGATGAAACTTTATATATTGTTTAAATTGCTTTTAAAATAGTATGTTGTTCGGGCCTTGCCCCATGTAGGCCGTCCCGAGTCCCCTTGGGGAGATGGTGGCGGGGTATAAATAAAGTTTTTTTTTAATTATTATTATTATTATTATTATTATTATTATTATTATTATTATTTTATTGTATGACACAGCAAACAAGATAGACATGCTGGATTTCATATCACAAAATCACAAGTCGAACACTTCCCAAATGTCTAGGACTTTGTGATGTATTTTCGGATGATGCGCGCAGATCCCAGTAGGGTGGCCTTTTGCAGTTGACAGATCGTAATCTTGTCAATGTCTATTGTTTCCAAATGCCGGCTGAGATCTTTTGGCACGGCACCCAGTGTGCCCATCACCACCGGGACCACTTGCACTGGTTTCTGCCAGAGTCTTTGAAGTTCGATCTTGAGGTCCTGATAGCGGCTGAGTTTTTCCTGTTGTTTTTCGTCAATGTGACCTGGGATGGCGACATCATTTTTTTTTCCTTTTTTTTTCTTTTTTCCTTTTTCTTTTCCACAACTGTGATGTCTGGTGTGTTGTGTTCCAGAACTTTGTCAGTCTGGATTCGGAAGTCCCACAGTATCTTTGTGTGCTCATTTTCCACGACCTTTGTAGGTTTGTGATCCCACCAGTTCTTTGCTGCTGGAAGGTGGTACTTGAGGCATAAGTTCCAATGAATCATTTGGGCCACATAGTTGTGCCTCTGTTTGTAGTCTGTCTGTGCGATTTTCTTACAGCAGCTGAGGATATGATCAATGGTTTTGTTGGTTTCCTTGCACAGTCTGCATTTTGGATCATCAACTGATTTTTCGATCTTGGCCTTAATTGCATTTGTTCTGATGGCTTGCTCCTGGGCTTATTATTATTATTATTATTATTATTATTATTATTATTATTATTATTATTATTTTGTTAGCTACCTCAAGTCATGTTATTGGCAGAAATAGAAGTGAAATAACAACAACAACAACAACAACAACTACAACAACAACAATAATCATAATAATAATCTGCAGCTTTTATACATTTAAAAAAGCCCAGTATGAATGTGGTATCAAAATATCACAATGTTTCTCACAGCTATCAATTTTTCATAATTATACCATGAATACATATTGTTTTAATTGTACCACTGTTTCGGAAAGCTGAGATGAAAGTCAAATATGGTAACATTTCCTTCCTTTCACTTTATTCATAAGGCCTCTAGAAACTAATGAGATTTATTCTGAGAATTAGTTTATAATTGTGCTTTAACTGCACTGTGACATTTAATAATGTCAGAAGGATTTTGCTTTAGGCCAAATGATTTCAGTCTCTATAGAAAATTAATTACTGCTTTCTGAATAAACCATGGATGTTTTTTCTTCCTTCAGTGAGCTAAGCAATATTTTCAAGGTTAAGCTGCTTTCTGAAATGTTGAGGAAGTCTTTAAATGAAGAATACATTTAGAGACAGAGATACAGCATATTGGTTTAAGCATACTGTTAGAAAATAAATGGGTTGTGCGAGGCTATCACAGCCTGGGAACATCTATTATCACTGACGATATGCCAGTATTTGTGTAAAAGGGAGATAATAAGGCCTTTTCTTGCTTAATTTTATTTTTGAAAAAGGCTCTTAGCAATTTCAACTATTTGGTAGAGTCAGGATGGATTAAGGACACAATTTATGACCAATTTTCCTGCACAGTAAAAAGTGCCCCTCGGGATCAATATTTTTGGCTTTGAAAATTCAGTCCAAAATGTCCTATCACACACCAATGTCTGAAAACTACTTTGCCGCTGATTTGGGTTTGTGATGTCATCAGGCAAAAACAATTGATTTGCTACAAGATACTATGATGTCATTATAGTGCTCTTCTGGATCACTGATTGGATGGATTATCCAGCCAATCAAAAGGCCAGAAAAAATGTATTGTTATCTAAATCAGCTGCCAAGAAAGAGAGGAAACAGAAATGGAAATACAGTAGAGTCTCACTTATCCAAGCCTCGCTTATCCAAGCTTCTGCATTATCCAACGCATTTTTGTAGTCAATGTTTGCAGTATATCGTGATATTTTGGTGCTAAATTCGTAAATACAGTAATTACAACATAACATTACTGCGCATTGAACTACTTTTTCTGTCAAATTTGTTGTATAACATGATGTTTTGGTGCTTAATTTGTAAAATCATAACCTAATTTGATGTTTAATAGGCTTTTCCTTAATCCCTCCTTATTATTTGCTTATCCAAGCTTCTGCCGGCCCGTTTAGCTTGGATAAGTGAGACTCTACTGTAGTATGAAAGATATGGACTTAAAGCAATGATTTAAGCAATGATTCCCAACTCCCTTTTTTTGACCAGGGACCACTTGACCAGGGACCAATTTGACCAGTGACTACTTGACCGGGGACCACTTGACCGGGGACCACATGAACCAGGGACCACTTGACCAGTAACCACTTGACTAGTGACCACTTGACCGGGGACCACATGACCAGGGACCACTTGACTGGGGACCACATGACCAGGAACCACTTGACCAGTGACCACTTGACTAGTGACCACTTGACCGGGGACCACATGACCACTTGACCAGTGACCACTTGACTGGGGACCACATGACCAGAGACCACTTTGACCAGGGAACAATTTGATCAGGGACCACTTGACCAGTGACCACTTGACCAGTGACCACTTTGACCAGGAACCACTTTGACTGGGGACAACTTTGACCGGGGACCACTTTGACGAGGGACCACTTTGACGAGGGACCACTTGAACAGGAACCACCTTGACCAGGGATCACTCTCCAGCATTTTGACACTGTTTTAACCACCATTTCTCAATGCTATGGGATCACGGGAGTTGTAGTTTTACAACCCCTTAGCCAGGGCCGGCCCGAGAAAACTTTAACTATTAAGCGGGTGTCACGCCCTGGGACAGAGCAATAAGAACCAACACACGGAAGCCAAAAACAATCTAATATATTTATTAAGGAAATATTATAGTAAAATAAAAACAAGTAGTAAATGTAGTCCAGCAATAGGCCTTTCAAGGAAGGCCAAATATAGTCCAGAAATATATTGTCCAGTAATTAATATTAGAATTCAAAGTTGTAATCCCAAAACCGAAACACACTCTACTTCCAAGCAGTAGAGTGGGGAAACGTCCAAAGTTTTTCTAAAGTTCAAAGTAAGTCCAAAGCAAGAACTGGAAGCAAGGCTAGATACTTGAGACAAGATCCAAGGCTGGAAACACGACGAGATAGTTCTTGAACACTTGGCAAGGCAAGGCAAGGCAAGGCAAGGCAAGGCAAGGCAAGGCAAGGCAAGGCAAGGCAACTGGAGTTGCAGACTTAAAACGCAGTCCACACAAGGCTGGAACCGAAGTTAATCCTGAAGCTGATCTGTTGACTCCGCACGGATTCCCCGGTGCGGGGAACTTTTAAGAAGTTCAATCTTCCTGCAGAGCAGGTGTCCAGAGCTTTCTTTCCCAAGGGAAAGAGAAGCGAAACACATCTTCCTGCAGCTGCGTTCCTCCCTGAAAATTCCCAGGAGAAACTTAGCTAATTAACATTCTGCCTGGCTGCTAATCTAGCGCTTTTCCTTGTTTGTTCTTTTTGACCCCGACTCGCAGCATAGGACTCTTTTCTCGCGAAGGGAGGAGAGGCTCTGGGAAAAACTTGTTCAAGGTCCATTTTAATGGGCTCTTGGCAAGAAGTGACAACAACAGGAGGCATCTGGAATGACTCTGTCTCCTGCTCAGACGGCAAAAACCCCATGTTGTCGTCATCATTATCCATGATGGCACTAGGGTCAGAACTCTGAGGCCCATGAGACATCACAGCGGGGGCCGAAAATTGCGCCCCCCGTGCTGCGGGAGGTGAGGCCATGCCCTGTGGGAAGCGGGGCATGGCCAGACCTCGCCCCGCCTCCTGCACTGCTCACCCTGACCCCGCCTCTCGCGCAGTGTGGGAGGCAGGGCCAGGGCACGCAGGGCGGGAGGCGGGGCTCCACCCAGACGGGGCCCTGCCTCCCACTCCGCACGCCCTGGCCCAGGCCAGCTGGCCAGACTGCAGCGGAGGTCTCTCCAGGCTGCGATCGCGGCCTGGAGGGACCTCTGCTGCAGTCTGGCTGCCTGGAAAAGGCCAGACGGGCGAGGGTGAGCAGCGTGGGAGGCGGGGCCAACCCTGGCCCCGCCTCCCACGCTGCTCACCCTGACCTCGCCTCTCGCGCAGCGTGAGAGGCGGGGCCAGGGCGCGCAGGCCGGGAGGCAGGGCTCCGCCCAGACGGGGCCTTGCCTCCCGCTCTGCGCGCCCTGGCCTTTTCCAGGTGGCCAGACTGCAGCAGAGGTCCCTCCAGGCCACAATCGCGATGGTCGAGGGTGAGCAGCGCGGGAGGCGGGGCCAGGGCGCACGGGGCGGGAGGCGGGGCTCCGCTCAGAGGGGGCTCTGCCTCCAAGGCGCCCCCGGGACCGTGCGCCAAAAGCGGGCGCTTCAGTGGCCTCCGTGTTGGGCCGGTCCTGCCCTTAGCCTTCCTTGCCAAAAATGTTGGTGTCTCATCAAACCACAAATCCCAATACTCCATAGCATTGACCTATATGTCCCATTCTTATTTCATATACTGGAAATTTGGGCATTCTGGATGAACATAGAAAAAGGGTAACCGTTGTGGCCCATCCCTTTTGGGTTGCTTCTCTATACAGAGGACCTCCTAGCCAATCCTGGATAATAATAATACTATAACCCAAGAATCTGCCTTTCCTCCTGACATTGCCATGTTTGGAGCAAAGTCGGTCCGTCATCACACATCTTAAGCACCATCTGTCCATGTTAAGTATCCCTTTCTAAAATATGCTGAGTGCTATGATGTATGTCCCTTGCTAAAAGTCAAAATGCTGCAAAGGAGATGATAAATTGGACAATATGTAGGCTTTAAAGCTCAAAACTGCCTTTGGAGTGTATAGTAGTGCCAAGCAATTATAGTACACCTCTGTAATTCTCAGTGATGTTTCTCATTTTTCTTCTTTTGGAAAAGATAGGATCTCTCTCTCTTTCTCTCTCTTTGTCCCACTCAAAAAGGCTTTTCACAATTTAATATGCCACATAGAGATAGAGGGAAGTACAATATCATTTTTCTTCCTCCCTGGGTATTTCATTTTTATCTTCCTCTTGAGCCAACTTATAAAGTGACCAGATAAATATGCCGACTTGATACTACTCAACCGCCAGAAACTTTGCAATAATACACATTGTCACTATGGCATAGGTACAAGAAAGCACAGCTTAGATTCACATCTAAGGTTCATATAGCTCAAAGGTTTCTTGACAGTGATAATTCTCCAATGGATATTTAATTGCTATGGGAAAAATGGTGGATAGGATGTAACTCTGATGGTGCACATACATACAGAAGCAGCAAATTATATTGAATAATAGGCTCATGTTAAGGATGCTCTTTAAAGGGATTTTCGTTCTCTTTTTAACCACTATTTTACTCACTAAACCAATCCTACTTATAGAGATTTCCTTTCCATACTTAGGTACAATATAAAAACTGGCTCTTGCAGATCTTTGGGCAGAAATTATTGCTCTTCAGGTTATCAAAGTTACAGGTCAGAATCACTTAACTTCTCATCTTGAAAACAACTCAGTTTAGAAAATTATCATGTTCTGTTACTTTAGTTGTTCCTTGTTATCCCTTGTCGTGTTCCTACTAGAAGAAAACAACCTTTTCATTTCACCTTATCGCCAAGAGGTTTAGAGTTTGCATGCTTGTGAAATCGCAGCAAGACGTAAACAGGAAAAAAATGACAAACTGAAATGCTGTTGCAATTCCACTTGATGGTGACGTTGATAGAATTGGATAGAAAAGTCAAATTTGTTATTTGCAGCTTAATCACCTTTAATTGAAGTGACCTATAATTATCTTCTAGAGGAGAGGATAAACTATGCTAGATGATTTGTCTTCTGGTTGACCCCTTACACACATGACACTTAACATTTTGGCTGTTGAATGCCATGTATAAATGTAGAAATATGTGAGGGGAAGTCATAGGGAGGAGGGAGCAAACTTGTTTTCTGCTGTCCCGGAGACTAGGATGTGGAACAATGGCTTCAAATGACAGGAAAGGAGATTCCACCAGAACATTAGGAAGAACTTCCTCATTATGAGAACTGTTCAGCAGTGGAACTCTCTGGCCTGGAGTGTGGTGGAGGCACCTTCTTTGGAGGCTTTTAAGCAGAGATTGGATGGCCATCTGTTGGTGCCTCACCAAGCTACAAATTTCCGGATTCCATAGCATTGAGCTATAGCAGTTATAGTGGTGTCAAGCTACATAAATTCTACATTCCTAACATTTTTAGGAGGGACTGTGACTTTCTTGTAAGAAGAATGCGAAGCTAACCTTCCCCACCTTGGTATTCTTTTCTAAATATCAACTAACAATTTCCTGGTCAACTTGTCCAATAAGCGGTGATAATTGGGAGCTACAGTCTAAAATATCAGGACAACAATGCATCAGATTGATACACTTAAAGCATAAAGGAAAGTGGATGAGACCAATATTTTTTATAAATAAAAATGCCACTTTCCTAATATCCAGTAGGATGAGTCATAGTATATCTTAGAATTTTGACTATGCATGAGGCACCAGTTATGCAAGATATTTAAAAAAAAAATCTTAATTGAAGTTGGCATTATTTAAGAACCAAGTCAGTAAAGTGGAAGGGAAAAGAAAAAAAAGTACTTTACAGGTGGATTGAGTCAATCAAGGAAGTCATGGTTATGAGTTTAGAGACCTGATCAGGACAGTTGATGATCAAGGTTCTTCAAGGTCTGCCATTCATAGGGTTGCCATAAGTTGAGATTCACTTGACAGCGATTGCAGAAACAATGGTGCCAATTATTTAGTGGGAAGGGGTCAAGTGGGGGAGGCATCTCTTAACCTTTTTTCCCACCCAGATAGCTCAAAAATAATGTACCATGGTTGCTACCATTGAATGCCTCTGATAGACCCAGCAAGAACAGGGATATTGGTGTGGAACATCACACTGGGAGCAATTTTCTGTCCTCTGATAATTTGTGAGAATACATGGCATCAGCTCCTGATGATGGTGAGTCAGACCCTTGGAAGTCTTAATAGATGAGTGTTATTCACTTGCGGTGATATATACTACAAAATGTCATATCCACATTTAGCATCATCTAAAGTCTACATCAAGAGATGACTTCAGGACTGACAGCACCCAATGGCAGGTCTTCATAGTACACTTCTCTAGCTGTAGTGATGCTCCTGATGGGATGCTAATAAGCAATATTTAAATTTACCTCAAAGCAGCATTATATTGTGTGGAGAGAAATTACAATGGCTCTTATCATCCCCCCCCCCCCCCGCCCTGAAAAACAGCCCAGGTTGGATATGTCTAAATCTATCAAGCTCTTTCTTAGCAAGGAACTGATTTTTTCCCCTTTTTCTAAATTGTGACCCCTTCTCCACTGCCATAAAATCCAGGTAAACTACATCATCTGCTTTGAACTGGATTATCTGAGTCCACATTGCCTTATAATCCAGTTCAAAGCAGATAATCTGGATTTTATATGGCAGCGTAGAAGGGGGACACAGTTTCTTTAGGACCCATTACAGAGTGTGATTGTATTTTTTTCCCTGCAAAATGTATTCCTGTGCAGAACCTCTTAGAAACCTGCCTCCTCTCCTCTTCTGCTAAGTTGCAAACTATTTTTCCACTTTGAATTCAGTTTGCAGCAATTGAAATTTGATAGCATCTCAAGTGAAAGTGCAAAGAATGAAAGGAGACGGGACATTGTAAAAGCAGCCAAAAAAGTGGGAATATGTAGGGTTAACTAAGACTTTTCCTGCCAAAGCAGGATACTTGGAGGATATGCCGTTCATGCAGATGTGCTTTCTCCGCTGGTGTGTATCTGTCCTTCCCTGATGAAACTGGAGGCAACATTCCTTAAGTTGCTCATTTAGTTGTGCGTTTGATTGCTATCTGTTCCCAAAAGTTGTGTAGCATAATCAATACATAGCTCCACATGAAGAGATTTATGTTGTTGCAAACTGGATTTTTAGGAGCCCCCGGTGGCGCAGTGTGTTAAAGTGCTGAGCTGCTGAACTTGCAGAACGAAAGGTTACAGGTTCAAATCCGAGGACCAGAGTGAGCACCCAGTACTAGCCCCAGCTTCTGCTAACCTAGCAGTTCGAAAACATTCAAATGTAAGTAGATCAATAGGTACCGCTCCAGCGGGAAGGTAACAGCACTCCATGCAGTCATGCCTATGGCCACATGACCTTGGAGGTGTCTACGGACAACGCTGGCTCTTCGGCTTAGAAATGGAGATGAGCACCAACCCCCAGAGTCAGACATTATTGGACTTAACGTCAGGGGAAACCTTTACCTTTACTTTTAAACTGGATTTAAAGAGGATGTTGAATGAAGGTTTAAGGGGAAATGAAAAGCAGAGGAGGCATTAATTATAAACGTTTGCCATCCAGCCCTTCCTCCATTCAGATCAATCTATCCCATAGTAACTCTTTCAATGACCCAATTTCCCAAGTTCAGCTCTGCAGCCAAATAGTTAAACCCGGAGAAAGAATAATTTTTGGTGTCTGCACGCCTGCTTCTACTCTCATTCTGATTGTCTAGCTCATTAGTTCTCCTCCTTTGAACACCATCTCTCTCCTGCGTTGTTCTTTCTGTGTTAAAGAAATTGGATGACAGAAGTTCCCGGAACTTGTAGCTCTTCAGAATGGAGCCCCACTTGGCTTTGACTTTCTCTGTAATCCTTTGATGCTGGTACTGTCTATTATTCCGTCAATGGGAAAGGCTGTTTTGATTTCTTGTTTGTTCTTGTAAATACATTTACCTTGTGCTGGCCTCTCCTTTTACAATTGTGATCACAATTGATTGACTAGTGTATTTCATCCTTGCTTTTTGAAGCAGCCTTTTGCAGCCTCTTTCACACAGCAAGAAGTGCATCTGCTTCGCCATGCTTGGAAACTCAAAGACATCATTTGCAGTGTGTTTGTTTAGAGAAGAGTGCATGGGCAGATCCCAAATGATACAGGATTAATATATTTTAAAGGGGAAGTGGAAGGTAGAAATTATATTTCATTAATCAGTGGTGGATAGATGAATTTTGTGTGTTCTGTTAAGGGCTCTTGGGAGGTTTAGTCTAGCAGCTACTAGAAGGCTGCACATTTTCCAGCACTGTAAGAATCATCATCATCATCATCATCATCATCATCATCATCATCATCTTTATTTGTATTCCACCCTATCTCCCTAAGGGGACTCGGGGCGGATTCCAGCATACAATGGCAAGCATTCAGTGCCTCCGTAAACAAACAAATACTGACATAATAGGAATGGAGACTGGATTTAAGTCATGTTTAGAAATGAGGCAAATTGGTCATGGCAACAAGGCCTCTTGATGTCAGTGAGTTTACCCTTTTCATGATTGAGTATGGATTTAAACAATTTACTTGCATTGATGCTGCAGCTTGTAAATAATACATGGCATCCTTGTAGGTGCTTACCTTTCCATATGCCCAAATTTACAACACCATACATTTTGGAATTCACTTTTATGGTTGTTGCACCCTTGGAATGAGTGAAAGTACACTCCCACACACAATCTTATAATCCAAACAGGAATTTCTGAAAAATGCCATTCTACACTGCCATATAAAATCCAGAGTATCTGCTTTGGACTGAGTTATATGGCAGTGTGGACCCATATGAAGCAGTTGAAGCAGATAATGTGGATTACCTGATTTGATAATTTGGATTATATGGCAGTGTAGAGGGGGCCATAGCTGCTTATTGAAAAGAAGATAGCTGCCACAATCTTTCCTCATTCATTATCAAACACCGGAGACCTTGTGCCGGCAGGACTGCTGACTTGAAAGTTGGGTTGCTGACCTGAAGGTTGCCAGTTCGAATCTAACCCAAGGAGAGTTTGGATGAGCTCCCTCTATCAGCTCCAGCTCCATGCGGAGACATGAGAGAATCTTCCTACAAGGACGGTAAAAACATAAAAACATCAGGGTGTCCCCTGGGCAACGTCCTTGCAGACGAGCAATTCTCTCATACCAGAAGCGACTTGCAGTTTCTCAAGTCACTCTTGACACAAAAAAATGGCCAGAATCACTGGGTTGATGTGAGTTTGGAACCCCTGGTGGTGTAGTGGGTTAAACCATTGTGCCAGCAGGACTGCTGACTTGAAGATTGTGTTGATCACCTAAAGGTTGCCGGTTCAAATCCAACCCAGGGAGAGCATGGATGAGATCCCTCTATCAGCTCCAGCTCCATGCAGAGACATGAGAGAAGCCTTCCACAAGGATGTTAAAAACATTAAAACATCCGGGCATCCCCTGGGCAATGTCCTTGCAGACAACCAATTCTCTCACACCAGAAGTGACTTGCAATTTCTCAAGTCGCTTGTGACATGGAAAAAACCCCCCAAACTCTTCCAAATTCTCTATGTTGGTGAAGCTGCTTGGTTTCGAAGGTAGGGGTTACATTGGGGGACATGGCTCCATCATCATAACTTTATCTCCCAATGCAGGTTTTGGGCCAATAATATAATACAATGGAGATATAATACAATAAATATTCAGTTCTTCTCACTTCCCTGAAATGAATTTTTCAGGGTCCCTGCACTACTAAGCAAATTAGAGCAAACCAATTAGTCAGATTACTTCCACCAAAGTATTTCAATCGTGTGGAATTGGTGAAAAAAAGATTATGAACAACTGTCTAGCTGGCCCCATGCTGCTGTGCAGAATGAGTAATTGCATTGAATCTCTTATTTTTGCCCAAAGTCTGGATGATGTAGAATGAATTTATGTGAGCAAGGAACCATGATATTCCTATAGAACCAATTCAGTATAAGTAAGATAACTTACCGTACTTCTTATTTTTCTTGCATGCTTGCTATCCAATGCAACCATTTCCTAATTCTGTGCCGATCTCCGTTGGGTAAAGAAAAGTCTCCCTTGGAAGGTTTCTAGCTTGTTTCCTATGACAAATGACTGCCACAGACGATGAAAAGGATACATCTGTAAAATTATCCTGAACGTTGCACTGACATTAATTACTGGATCCTGTAGTCCCTTTGATCAAACAAAACACGCAAAACCCACATAATGCTTGTCTTTTCTGTCTGACTGCATTATGTCTGGCAAGTAAGTTTGCATGAGGAGCAGGAACCAATTTGACACCTGTGTATTTCTATTCATAATGCAAGCCGGAATGTAAAACAAAATTAGCTTTCTATGGAGAGTGTAGGCAAAATGGGTCTGTTTTAATTTTAATCTGCTTAACCTCCATTATTCATGCCAGGTAAATTTTGTGCGTGTTCCATTCTGCAACATTACGGTGCCTTTGAATGTTTCACTGGCCCCCGTTGGGCTATCCAGTTTTATCTAGACAGGAAACTAAGGAGCAATGGATTGCCTATTATACTGTAGTTAACACCGAGCTACAGGCAGATTGATGGCCCCAATGTCCTAGCATAGTCGTGGTACAGAAAGTTCACCGCATAAATTACAAGAATATATTTTTGAAAAAAGCTCTGTCATAGTTCTGGTGGCCTATTCTTTTCATCTGCCTTTCCTGTGCACGGTTAGATGGTTATGGAGAAAAAGGGAATAAGTAGACAATTGCACTGTTTGCTGACATGCAAACAGCTTGGCAGTGAGTGGACGCACTGTGCTATGCATTATATAATGGAAAACCCCCACAAGGTGAATTAAAATAAAGATTTTTAAAGGCCCCATCAATCAATTATTATGGCTGCCGAAACCACCTGCAGACTGTTGGCACTTGGCAATCCCACCATCATCCTGCTGTCAAATTGATCTCCGTTTCATTAGCAGAGCTGGCATCGCTGAGGGCTGCCATCTTCTTCCAAAAGGCATAAATTATAGGGAATGTAATCATGAACAATGTCCCAGTTTTGTCAACATCATTTTAAAGAGCCAATGAGACCCTTTAGGCATTGTATTTTTTTAAAAAAAATACTGTCAATGGAACACTGTTGCAAACACTTCTGCCACCCTTAGTACCATGTCCAAGATTCTGAATATTTTCTATTTGTACATTCATTCCCAGGGAACTTCTAGAATTTCTTTTGCACTATGTTTGGTGGCTAACCTTACTGATGTTGCTGCATAGTAAGGTAAAGGTTTCCCCTGATGTTAAGTCCAGTCGTGTCCAACTCTGGGGGTTGGTGCTCATCTCCATGTCTAAGCCGAAGAGCCGGCGTTGTCCGTAGACACCTCCAAGGTCATGTGGCCGGCATGACTACATGGAGCACCGTTACCTTCCTGCTGGAGCGGTACCTATTGATCTACTCACATTTGCATGTTTTCGAACTGCTATGTTGGTAGAAGCTGGAACTAACAGCGGACGCTCACTCTGCTCCCCAGATTAAAACCTGTGACCTTTCGGTCTGCAAGTTCAGCAGCTCAGCGCTTTAACACACTGTGCCACCAGGGGCTCCTTGGTGCATATAAACTGGAATTAATGCAGTTTCACTCAGTGTTACCTGTCATGGCTCAATGCAATGGAATCCTGGAGTTGTAATTTGATGAGACGCCAGCGGTCTTTGGCAGAGAAGGCTTGTGAAACTACAACTCTCAATGATCAGGGAAATAATAATAATAATAAACTTTATTTAGATTCTGCCCTTCTCCCCATGGGGACTCAGAGCAGATTACAACATTTTACATAGGCCAACTTTCAATGTCTTTACAATCAAATACAATAAGATATACAAACAAAAGCAAGGCTGCTCTTTTCATTTCTGGAGGCAGTGCTCATTCTGGCCCTGGAGATGTGCTTTTCTCCATTTCCAAGCTGAGATGTGGTCAGCAAGATGGCTTGGATTGTCTCTTTGTCTTTTCTTGCAGAAGCAGTACCTATTTATCTACTCACATTTGCATGTTTTCGAACTGCTAGGTTGACAGGAGCTAGGGCTTGACAGATGGGAGCTCATCCCATCTTGCAGATTCGAACTGCCAGCCTTCAGGTCAGCAGTTCAGACAGCACAAGGGTTTAACCCATTGCACCAGAGCAGCCCTTGACGAAACCAATGAGGAAGAATGCCGCAACTACAAAGTGGTGCTCAGTTGTTTCTATTTGGGGAGAAATATTTGCAGAAATGCACATGTTATTTTTTTCTGCACAAAAACATGAGATGAATAACAGAGATTTTCTTTCAAAGGGCAGTGCACATCTACAAATTCCATCCTGCATCATTCCAAGCTGTGTTTGGACAGCAACTGAAATTTTGCTCTCAGAGTAGAATAGAGGATACCAAAAATCTGTAAATGCTCAAGTGCCATTACATACAATGGCAAATGGACGTTTATTTTTTGGATTTTTTTAAAAAAAATACCTTCAAGGCACGAATGTTTGAATCCATACATACAGAATCTGTGAATATGAAGGGCTGACATATTGCTTATCACACCTAAACAAAGTCTTTGCCTAATCATGACATTAACCTATGCCAATTCTATTTAATGGGCTGCTGTAGTCTGCCTAATACCTACTTACATACCCAGGAGGGTGTGTGCAGATTACATGTAATTGCTCCAGCTAGAAATATAATTAAAGTGAATTTGATATTAATCCCGGAGATCTAACGAAAAGGACAATGATTTATGAGCAATATCACTGGCATTTTCAAAAGGCACAAAACCATTAAAATGAAAGAAGTAAAAACTATTAGTTAGGAAAGCAGCTGTAATTGGACGAGAAATCCTATGTGATTTTTTTAAAACATTGTTATCTTGCATTTTCCATGATAGGCTGTAGGAATAAGAAAGAGGGGGACTCATACGTTTCTGCAAGAAAAAAAAGCTTGAATGGGTGGATCAATTAGCTTTTTTAAAATACCAAGTTCTTCCCATCCTAAACATCAACTTATTTGTGAATGTCATCAATACTTCATAATCTCTCAATGTTCCAACTAAGAACTGGCAAAACCCATAACTTTCCAATTGGCTACCTGGTGTGCAGTGGCTCTAGTCCACTTCTGTGCAGGCAGATAAGGGAGATTAAGGAGTGGAATTCTCTCCTCACTATTCCTGAAGTGTCGGTTTTCTGTTTATTTAATATTTTGCAATTATAAGTCTTTTTATCTTTTTAAAAATTGTTGAAACTGCAAAATACATGGAAAATATATTAAATAGTTGGAAACAATGAAAGTGTGAGAGGTTAGCGGATGTACTATCACAGGACCATGGATTGTCAAATTGGTGCAATTGTGTGAATAAAGATAGGTATGATTTTGAAGGTGCTTGTGTATTTGGTGTCCACAAGTGGGGGGAAAGCAGAGGAAACCATATTACCCCATTCCCTCTTGTTTTCCCTGTCTCCTGGGATGGCCAGCCATCTCACGTCCTTATTGCATTGATGCCTGTCTTTTCTTCGCCATCTCCCACTTTTCTCCTTTTGGGGTTAGGTAACACTCAAATTCTAGAGATAGGTTTTCAGCTCCATTTCCATTCACTGCAGAAATTGAGCCACACCTTGTTCCACCTGAAGTGCCATTACATTATATGGGATTCCTGTGGGACTCAGTTTCCAAAGCGCATGGAAACGGAGCTCGAAATCCAATGGATGAACCTAGCCCTAGTTTAAATAATCATGTAAAGAATGTAAGAATGGGTCAAGTGATCATTCACAAGAGTGGCCAAAGACTATCCAAAGCACGTCTTTTAAGGCATTGTCTTTTGTGTCCAAATAATAACTGCCCTATAAGGAGTTAGAAAGCCTACCTGTTGGTATAACTTCGGGCATGTATATTGAGAATGATGGGCTTTAATAAAATGCTAACTTTCCCAGGGGTCTTGTAAGGAGGGAAGAAAGGCTGCATTGTGTAGTTCCTTCCTGTGTGTGTGTGTGTGTATGTGTGTGTGTGTGTGTGTGTATGTGTGTGTGTGTATATATATATATATATATATATATATATATATGCGCATATACATACGTAACTTTCAGAATACTTAATAAAAATTATTCAACTACATATTCCCATATTCCCTGTTAGCAAGCAGTTGAAGTTTGTTTTAATATAAAGTACCTCTGGATATCCCAGTACCACATATCAAATGCACATCGCTGGCACATAGATATTACTTCCCCAACAAGGCTTAGCATACAAACAATCTAAATGGCCTATGGAGTTCCAGGAACACAATCCCTTTTCACAACTACAGAAGTAAGCAAGACCTGTTTGCTATTTTACAGATTAGAGAAACATTGTCCCTTCGTTTTAAAGGGCATATATATATTTTTAAAATCACAAAACATTTTATTATTTTTGCACTGTATATTTTCATAAATCCCAAAGGGGACTCTTTATTTCATACACCATGGAAGATGAGTCAAATTTGGTGAGAGAGAAAAAATATTACCAAGATGTTTCCATTCCAACTTTCCAAACCTTTGGACTCCTTTGCAAAAAGTCCTCTGGGTATGTGCAAATGCTTAAATGCTTTAAAGATAGCAAAGAGTCTGCATTTTCTCCAACTCCTTCCTATGTCATAGGTCTTGGACCATGCAAAGCAGAAAATTCATGCATAGATGTGTAAAAAAAAATTTGGTTTGTGTTTTGATAAAAACCTTTCTGAAATTTTGCATTTTAAAAAATAAATTCATTGAAGAACACTTCAGTTTTAAATACTGAATGTAGAAAAAACATTTCTGCTCCATCAGTCAGATTCATCTATTGAAAAATACAGTATAGAATATGACACTGAAAAGTGAAGTATCTCTGTTGCTTTTAGTCCATTTCCTAAAGCAACACTGATCCAGCTACTAATTCAGTTTCAAAAGAAGTACCATAGATGGTCCTCTTCTGGAATCTATCTATCTATCATCATCATCATTATCATTATCATCATAATCATCATCATCATCATAATCATCATCATCATCCTCATTCTGCTTTTATGTGTAGACTGAAATGCAAAGTGGCTAGATTCAGATATCAGGAGTGCATGAGATGTATCTACACATACATGTGCGTGAATGTCCAACTGAGAGAACATCTTACTCTGTTAACCAAGGTGACAAGGAAATATGCTCATGTCTATACTCTTCACAACTGTTTCCATGGTTTTCCTTGAGATAAATTCTTTGTGACAGACCATTATTTTCACATAGCCATGTAGCTACTGACGGATTAAAAACTGATAGGGGAAAAGTCAAATGAAGCTTAAATTTTTTTTTTGGAATAACAGCAGAATGTCTATCAAGAAATGTGCATCTGAAGGTGGAAGTCAAATGGCCTATATATTAGATAATGGATAGGAATTAGTGACATGGCAATATATAATGTGTGCATGACTGCATCCTTTTCCAGGAAGAAATGGGGCTATAGACCATAGAACAATTAGATTTAAGGCAGATAATTGGCTGAGCATTAACTTAATTGACAATATTTGAAACCTATGAAGGATAGGTGGAAGAATCTGGTAAAAACTGCTTGACATATTGCTAGTAGACATATGGTTAACAATATTGTTTCCATCCCACAATTCTTGCAACAAAATAGAGAACCATGGAGAAATGCAGCTGGCATTCGGGACATCATTGCCTGATGGAATTCACTTTTGAACATTTACTTAGATGTGCCAAGCAATGTCATGTCACATCACATACCAGCAGAAAGATGAGCACTTCCTCGCTGATAGCATTCTTCTAGCATGGTATAAATCTTTTATAAGTGTGAGCCACCAAGTTGGACGCCCATAAAAACTGTCAGATCTAAGGGGTTATTCAATGGGCAGCACCATACCAGAAGCACAAAACACAGTCCTGGGAGGGACTGGCTTACTATTGTGGCACTTTCATTACCTGAAACTCTGTTTCCTTTGTTCACTTATGTGACAAAAAGGACTTGTATTTTCTTTTTTCTAAAACAGGGGGAAACAAAACCAGACAGAGGACTTTTGGCACTCAGTTCTTAAAATACTGACTTTGAATTCCTGTGTATTGTAGTAATGCTGCTGGTGTTGAAAGAGGGCAGATCCTTGTTTTTGACAGCTTTCGTCTTTCATGCTAAGAGGTCAGCATAGATGTGCCCTAACCGAGGAGTTGGTTCTCCAGATGTTTGAACCTACTACTTCCATTAGGAACATTCGGAACAGATAATCAGAAGTATTGCTGGAATGGCAGTCTAAAACACCCAGGGGACAAAGGATTGCTCCAGCTACTATGGCCTCTTGGAAATTGTTTCAAGGCAGGCGATACTTCAATTCTCATCCCATATTAGAATCCCAAAGAGAATATCAATTCTTATGTACTTGGCACCCAAACATTTCTGGGCAAGTGTGATATTAACAAAGCTCTTGCTGGTATTTTTGAAAAGCTAGACCCCAGCATGTTCTCTCGCCCTCATTTATTTCTCCAGGTAGGTAGCTATCATAACTAGGAATGATGAATTACATAAGAGGTGGCATTTTGCCATCAGTGTCACGGAAAGGAAGAATGAAAGCTAGCATTTTTACCCCTTACTGGGATGAACAATGCTCTCCCTTTTTTTCTTCTTCTAATAAACGGATTTCACATTAGTCAAGTACAACATATTTAATGACTGGAAATGTCAAAGTGATTAGAGTAAGCTGGCATTTCAAAAATGCTGGTGCTTCTCCTGCCTCATGATCTGGCAAGGATTCTCAAATTATAACTAAGCTCCCGAAACAGACTTTTGTACTCCAAGAATGTGTCACACTAATTTCTCTTTATGCGTCATAGATTATTGCAGATATGAAAAAGATTCTGCTATTCTTCTCGAACCAAGTTTTCATATATGACAGCAAAGTTCATGTGAATTCTTTGTGCCTGTGTTTTGCTCTAGGCATGGACCATAGGCTTGGGCCTGAATCAGGCCGAACGAAAATAATTTGTAGTTTCCGGTGGGGCAATTTTATAAATCTCCGAAAACAGAATGGGGAGGAGGGAGATGAAAAGCCCAGCAAAACAGATTAAGGGAGTCAGATTTTATCGGTTCTAGAGTGGAAGGAGTTAAATCTGTAATATACCTGAGGCAGGGATCTGGAAAGTTGCCTCCTCCTCCAAAGAGGACCTTGGGAACTCACTTTCCCAGCAGCACTTGCATAGGGCAAGCATTGAGAAGTTCCTCTCAGAACATGATGGGAATTGAAGTTTCTCTCTCTCTCTCTGTTTTTCAGTTAATAAAAAGCCTGGTTGTGTCCATGCTCTGATGAGCTGAGAATGGACATAATCAGCGTCTTCAGTTCCCAGAACCCTTTTTTGCGGTTTGTCTTATTTTAAAAAATGTTATGGTTAAAATTTAAAATAATTCTAAAGAAATTAGAAGATTGCTGAATTGTTTTGAAACTTGGCAGGCATGCAGTTGTAAACAGGGTCTAAAACTGAGGTAGGTTTCAAGCAGATAAGCCTTAAAATGGCTGGGGATTGAACCTTTAAAGTTTTCAATTGTAGCCAATGCACCGAATTTTTGCCGAATGAAAACAGCAAAACCCCTCCCAGTCAAGTAACTTCCTTGGTGAGGGGTTAGCCGACAACGGAACCCAAAACAGCATGCATTTTGACCGAATTGCACACCTCTAATGGATCATTGTACTAACAAGAGGCAGGTAAGTGGCATTGCACACATACGGAGCTCCATGAAGAACTTGGTTCTCAACTTGTGGATCTCCAGGTGTTTTGGCCTACAACTCTCATAAATCCCAGCCAGTTTACCAGCTGTTAGGATTTCTGGGAGTTGAAAACCAAAACATCTGGGGACCCACAGGTTGAGAACCACTGCCCTATTCATTCCATTGATCGTTAAACTCTGCTTCCACTGTTTTAAATGGGAGTTTTGCAAATGATCAGCCATTGATGCTTCCCAATACTACTCCCTGCAACCATAATGCTGGGGAATGAACCCAGGATCACTTAAATTTGACCCACCTGTTTTTATGCTCAACAAAGCTAGCATTCATTGAAAGCTAAAACCTTGGCACATATGGGAATAACAGCAAGAACTGTCATTCTTGTTCAAATCATTCATCCTAAAGTTTAGAAATGACCTTTTTCAAATGTGAATTATGTCTGTCAGAGATTCTCCAGCTTTGTTATAGCATGTCTGCTTAATAACCTTGGTATATGCAAAAGCTGAAATGATGCTGCCTCTTCCTCCATCTTCCAAACTTCTCCTGTGACTTTTTTCAAGATTCTAAGAACTTAAGATCCTAATAGAGAAGAATGTAAGGACTGCATCCATCAGATATTAGCTCCGTTTAGTTTAGTTATTGGCTTTGCCTTTATTTAGCTTTGAGGCCCATTTCCAAGATATATTATTATTTATGGATGTGTAAAGGCAAGTATTCAAAAATCTGAAAAAAAATCCAAAATCCCAAACCTTTCTGGTCCCAAGCATTTTAGATAAGAGATAAAATCATCAAAGAGATAAAATCATAAAATCATCAAATTGGAAGAGACCCCAAGGGCCATCCAGTCCATTGCCATGTAGGAACACACTGGGATGGTCATTACTGCTAGTTAACCCTCCCCCCCCCCTAAATCCTCATTGTTAATTCTTGTTTAAAGTAATGGTCCTCAAATAAACATGTAGCCTAGCAAATTTCTCAGTTTAACTCCTTACTTTCTCTTCTGCCATGGGTTATGATCATCAGGAAAGGGCATCTGTTCTAATTTCTTTGAAGTTTAATATAAGTAAAATGTAAACAGAGATTTCTCAAACTAGTCCCTTAAGTGTTTTCTAAATTTCTACCTTGCAAATTGTGGCTGGTTTCAATGTTCCAGTGGGCTATTGCAGCTGTGTGTGCATCTGCTGCCGTCATGCTCTCTACTAGAAGCATAGTCCCAGAAGGATTTTGGCAAAACAGCAATCTGTCAGCGGAAATATTGATGAGTCCATTTCTCCTCCCCAAATTTGCTTTGTTTTTGGAGTTTCTTTTTTACTATTCAAAATTGGTTCCTGAAAAGAATTCTTGCTGTACAGAAAGAAGTGGCTATCAGCCTGAAGTAATCAGAAGCCCTTTTCTTAGAGAAATAAACCTGGAAGAATTTTAGATGGGATGAGCAGCCATTATACTAAATATATTTTCCCTGAGGGCTCAACATTTATTTAGTGGTTGCAAACTATGCAAACATTAAGTATGGCAGAGTGGTTTTTTCTTTTTTACTTTGCTTTGACGTACCCCATTTTGATACTCTGGAGGTTGTTGACAACTTTGGAATATTCCAGAGCTTTGTGGTAGTTTGGGCAGCTGGATTTGGTTTGATTTAGCCCGATCCATTATCCAGACAGACACTTATGATCTTATTTCAGCAGCTTATGCCGAATGACCTTCCCTTTTGTGACAGAGCCCGTGGGTGCCCATCCCACAATGTAGAGCCACTTCTGGTAGGGAAAGGTCAATTGGTGTATGCTGCCACAGCGATAACACTGGAGACTTCCTGTGTTGCATTAGGATCAACGGGGGAAAGCTGGGTGATGCGGGGCATGGGGTGATGGGTCACCCACGTCCCCTGCCAGGCACCACTGGATTTGCTATGATGGGTAATTCAACCAGAGAAATCAGCCATAGCAGAGCACTTGATGAACCAACCTGGACACAGTATATTATTTGAGAACACAGAAATGCTTGACCACTCCAACAACTATCATGTCGGACTACACAGAGGAGCCACTGAAATTCACAAGCATTTGGACAACTTCAACAGAAAGGAGGAAACCATGTAAATGAACAAAATCTGGCTACCAGTATTAAAAAACTCAAAAATCAGAACAGTAAATAAGAAGCAACACTCTGAAAACAGAGGAGTTCCAGACATGGGAACCAGGGGCAGCTAACGACTCTAAACAAAGGATGCCCCCAGGCAGGAAGAAGCCAGGAGATGAAGCTATTCAATGCTAATTAAGGTGATCAACTACAACATTCACACTGGCCTCCAACTGACAAAGAGTTCTTCTCTCACCCTGGACTTTCCACAAATATATAAACATTCCTTGCTTAGTTTCTCCATACCTCACAACCTCTGAGGATGCCTGCCATAGATGTGGGAGAAACGTCAGGAGAGAATACTCCTGGAACATGGCCATACAGCCTGGAAAACAGCCTCTTTCCTGAGCATGTCTGGCTACCTCCAGGGTCACTGTGAACTCATTCTAAGTCTGGGTTCAGCACACGAGACTAAGTTATAGGCCAATGGTTTCAATGGACCTGCTCAAGATATGAATAATGCTTGATTCATCTCAGTGTGCTCTTCCTTTCTAGGAGCCTTTTAAAACGAGAAAGCTTAACATCTTTAAAACAACAGTTGCTATAGAAATTTTGAAAAAAGAGAAGAGAGGAAGGGGGTAACCTTGGCTTGCTAATGTAACTGTCACTTCCCAGTGTTTCCCCTGGCAGTCTTAAGACAAGTGTTGCTTGTACCCACAAGGCAAATAGCAACGTTAAATAGTACCCAGCTGTGACTCTTTCTTTACTACCATAAGGAAACCAGACTGGCCGAATTGCATCCACAAAGGGAAGATATTTCAAATTCTTCTTACACCATCAGTTTAGGAAATTACAATTTCACCATGTAGTTTTTAATCTGTTGGCATAGACCCTATGAAACGACAAGGGAGGATGATTTAGTTTTACGATAGCACAGCACTTGGATGACCATTTTATGCTGCTGTAAAAAACAGAATTTGAAGTATTGGCATACTTTGCACTTCATTCTATGTTCGAGGTCCTTATTTCTTTAGAGGAAGTTTGACAATAAACTCTTAAGAATATGCCTCTTTTTATGGGAAACCTTTTTTAAATAACTCTGGAGAGGGTAAAAGAGGCATCGGTTGCAAATTACATCTGCACTCAATTTAAGATCTGCATAGTCACAACAGTCAACATAAACCCTTCTCTTCCCATTTCAATTTATAAGTTTGCTGGTTCATTCTTTAACATTATATCTAAAGCTACAGAAGTCCAACATGGAAACAGAGGCAAATAAAGAGATTTATTCCCGTCACTTGAAAATTGCACATGGAAGGAGATTCTGCTTCTCCTTCACTTGGTTCGATGATTATCTTCATAGATAGTGGAAGCTGCCTGAATGTGGGATTTTGGAACAGAATAGACACAAGCCCTTTTTTAATGACAACATAAAGCCAAATAAGCAACCCATGAAATAACTGATTCAAATTACAAGCAAAGAAATTCCACCTAATGTTTGGAGGAACTTCTTTACCCTAAGAGCTGTTTCACCATGGAATGGATTGCCCCAGTGACTTTTTGCGGATTTGTTGTTTTGTGGTTTTTCAATAAACTCTAAAAGACTATTATAAATCATAAAAAAATTACAATTTACAGCCTAAAGAAGGGAGGAAGGAGAAGCCGAGGGGAGAAAAAAGGAGCCCAAGCAACAATGGGTGGAGAAGGAGGTGATTTATCAACACATGATTGGTTGATAAAGACTTAAAATAGTGTACAACTACTAAAATAATGTATAAATATATAGTGTCCCTACTTCATGGATTTTCACTTATTGTGGGTGGTCCTGGAACCTAACCCCTGTGATAAGTGAGGGAACACTGCATTTTCTTCTATTCTCTATTGTAGACACTTACTTCCATATTTGCCACTTCTGAATTCTTTACAGGGATTCCGGCAACCTGCAACTTGATTATATAATAGATGTGATTGTGCATAATTATTTGCAATCTAAGGTATTGCAAAATGGACAATATGTCAAAACTAAGGTGAAAATCCTCTCCAGAGTTCCTTATAGAGGTCTTGAAGTCATGCCAAGCTTTATTCAGCTTCAGGTGTCTTAAAGTTCATGCCAGGAAACATTTCTTCTGCTGCCAAGATGCATTAGAGTGGGTGATTACCATGGCCCTAAGAACAATTGCTTCGACTACAGTAGTTTCTTCATTCACTTTAATTATTGAAGTCAACAAGGCTAATCTGATTTGTGGGAATAATTGAGGTCACTATGCAAAGAGGAAAAAGAGAAAGTCAGGGTATTAAATGTAAATGAAATTATAATTGTCATTTTGACCGATAAGCAGAGAGCATTACAAAAACACACACAAAAGCCTCTAGAGCCAACCTATCTCCAAATGTTTAGAGAGTTTGATTTCTTTAAAAAATCACAAAGTATGACAAAATTTTGAACCTGAATTAGGCTATCCTTTTCATAATGAAGATTACTTTAAGATAGCCATGGCAAACCATTGCGATCATATTTTCCCATCCAACTCCTGAAATAATAATAATAATAATAATAATAATAATAATAATAATACTTTATTTATACCCCCCCACCATCTCCCCGTGGGGACTCGGGGCGGCTCACAATGTTACAAAAGTAACAGCGCAAATACATTAACAATATACACAGTTTAAAACACAAGAAGATGATAAAACAGAAGTTAAAACAAAGGTTTATACAACAGTAATAATATTAAACAACCACCAATGCAATTCAGTCAGCTTCAAAGGTGGGAGGGGGGGGGGACTATAGCAGTAACATAAGATAAAATCATTAGATTAAAATACCCCGATGAAAGGAACCTAATAACATTTAGAATAGAATTATAATGAGGCTGGTCATCTATCTCTCCAAAGGCCAGCTCAAACATCCAGGTTTTCAATTGTTTCTTATAGGACGGTAAGGAGGAAATAACAAGACCACACAACAATATATGTGTTAAACTATGGACAACTTGTATGTTACCTGATTAAACTTTCTAACTTGCAGATAACTCTAATAGGTGGCATGAACTTGGTGTGGATCAGGCAGAGGTAATGGCCCTTTCCGGCCTATCCCTCGGCTAATTTGGGCGAAACACCTGCTGAAATAACCCTGGGCGACCACTAAGGGAGAATTCTGCTTCAAGGATTTATTGAAGCCAAAAATGGTGTGTAAGCCATTTCGTTTGCCCTCACCTCAATTATTTGAACTGCAGGTAAGGGTTTCCGATCCTGGCCTACACGCAAAGGGTGTGCCTTAGGTATACAATGTTCCCTCACTTATCGCGGGGGTCACTTTCCAGGGCCACCCGCAACAAGTGAAAATCCGCAAAGTAGGGACACTATATTTATTCTATTTGTGGAGGAGAAGCAAATCACAGACCACTTACTATAATGCAGTCTGTACTTTATTTTAGCAGTTACAATATACAGTACACCAGCAGAGAAGAAGAATGGAAGCTAAATAATCCTTTTTTATTTCCAACCCTTCCTTATTCTCCCCCCTCTCCCCCTATTTCTCTCCCCCCCTTTCAAACCCCTTTGCACACTGCAAAAGCCTGCAAAACAGCAAAAATACCGCGATGAATGTGTACATTAATATTACTGTATATACTCAAGTATAAGCCTAGTTTTTCAGCCCATTTTTTAAGACTGAAAAAGCCCCCCTCGGCTTATACTCAGGTGAGGGTTCTGGTTGGTTCATATTTGGGTCAGCTTATACTCGAGAATATATGGTACATTTATTATTTTTCTCTATTATTGTTGCTACTACAGTAAAACCCCAGTAGTCCAAATTAAACGGGCGGACCTCAACTCGGTCAACCGGATAACTTGGATTACCAGGCGGGACGCAGGCTGGATTGGAAGGCATTGCAAACGCCTCCCGATCCAGTCCTTGTCCCAACCATGGTGAGGCCTCTCCGTGGGGACGAAGGCTGGATCGGGAGGCATTTGCAGCGACTCCCGATCCAGCCTTCGTACCCATCGAGAGGCCTCTCCATGGGGACGAGGACTGGATCGGGAGGCTTTTGCAGCGCCTCCCGGTCCAGCCTTCGTACCCATCGAGAGGTCTCTCCATGGGGACGAGGACTGGATCGGGAGGCTTTTGCAGCGACTCCCGATCCAGCCTTCGTACCCATCGAGAGGCCTCTCCATGGGGACGAGGACTGGATCGGGAGGCTTTTGCAGCGACTCCCGATCCAGCCTTCGTACCCATCGAGAGGCCTCTCCATGGGGACGAGGACTGGATTGGGAGGCGTTTGCAGCGACTCCCGATCCAGCCTTCGTACCCATCGAGAGGTCTCTCCATGGGGACGAGGACTGGATTGGGAGGCGTTTGCAGTGCCTCCTGATCCAGCCCTCGTCCCCACGGAGAGGCCTCCCTGCGGTTGGGAGCATGCCCACAAGGAAGGGGCTCTCCCTCCCTTTGGCGGAGGCCTGGAGCCAGGAAAATGATTCCCGCTTCCCTGGCTCCAAGCCTTTGCCAAAGGAAGAAAGCCCCTTCGTTCGGCGGGTGGGTGAACGGGGAGGGCCGCAAAAGCCCGGCGTGGCGAAGGAGTCGGACGTGCATATTGCTACTAGATAGATAGCAAGCTACCTAGCAACACGCATGGGGCGCTCGCCCCTTGGGAGGTGCCCCCTGTGTGTTGCTAGGTAGCTTACTATCTACCTAGCAACACGCACGCCAGCGAGCAGGTGAACGGGGAGGGCCTTTGCGGCCCACCCCATTCACCTGCTCGGATTGCACGGAGGCTCGAAGGAGCAGTGCTCGAAGGAGCGGGGTTTTACTGTACAATAGAATCTCACTTATCCAACATAAAAGGGTCGGCATAACGTTGGATAACCGAATATGTTGTATAATAAGGAGAGATTAAGCAGAAGCCTATTAAACATCAAATTAGATTATGATTTTACAAATTAAGCACCAAAACATCATGTTATACAACAAATTTGACAGAAAAAGTAGTTCAATATGCACTATGTAATAATTACTGTATTTACAAATTTAGCACCAAAATATTACGATGTATTGAGAACACTGACTACAAAAATGCGTTGGATAATCCAGAACATTGGATAAGCAAATGTTGGATAAGTGAGACTCTACTGTATTACATTTATTTTACATTATTATTATTATTATTATTATTATTATTATTATTATTACATTTATTATTTCACTCTGATCTTATTATTATATTTATTATTTTACTATTTAGTACTACATGTATTATTTTCCTGTAATTATTATTATTATTATTATTATTATTATTATTATTATTACATGTATTATTTTACTCTATTATTATTAAAAGGATACATAAGCACATTTACATTGAAGAAGATGAGAATAATGATTTAATCAAGAGTTCAACAATCTTATCTTAAATTACAGCTTTATATAAATATTCAAAAACATTTAACCTACTGGTGCCTCAATTAATGTAATTTTATTGGTATCTGTTTTTATTTCTGAAATTTACCACTCTCGGCTTATACTGGAGTCAATGTTTTCCCAGGTTTTTTGTGTGGTAAAATTAGGTGCTTCGGCTTATATTCGGGTTGGCTTATACTCGAGTATATACAGTAATTGAAAACTCGCAAAACAGTGAGGGAGGGAAAAGTGAACTGCGAAGTAATGAGGGTACACTGTACACCAAAATGTAAATTCTTTGCTATTTTCTGCTAAGACCTATTTAAGCCACACCTTCCCAATTTGCCCTCATGAACATTATGGGGTAGGCACCCCCCCCCCCCCCCGCAGAACATAGGGGGAGAGAAATTCCTACCTGGGCTCCTAGGGCAACCAATTGAACTATACTGTTAATGAGTGGATCAGCATCAAGCTCCATACTGAGCTTGAGGGGCGGACTGTTTCTCTAGGGCTCTGCCCCCCACAAGTAATCTGACTATCCTGTCCTAACAGTCAACTTTTCCCAACCTAACTGACTTTAGAATGTCCAGCTGCTCTCCCAACTACCAACTGCCAACTACACTTTTAAACTCTGGCACACACTCATTTACATATGACCAATCCAGTTGCTGCTATGTAAATTAGCTCCTCCCCTATTGTTACATTCCAAGGATTACAAAATGGCGGTTCTCACACCAACCCTGCAAGGTAAGCCATGTTCTAATTCTAACAATAAGTTTAAAAATCTCTCATACAATTAACCATTTTGCTATAGGGGGTAAGTACCATCTTAGAAGCCTCCAGAAATGGAATTCATCTTTGAAATAGATTTAAAAGATGTTTCTATATTGCTACACTGTCTTTCAAAACCATAAGTGGAGTTTTAGCCACTTGTGATTTGCCTTCTCCTGCTTTAAGTTTTCTCATCGTCTATATGCTCTGTGAGTGTAGGGTTCCATGACAGTCCCAATGATGGAAAAATCCAGATCTGCTATCTTTGCTTTATCAACAGCCTTTTCTTTACTTCCTCTGTCTATATACTTTCTCTTCAGTGCCAGTAACAAACTCCTTTCCCTTCCATCGCAGAGGTATGACAGAACAGATGGAGTTTCAAGGGCCCTCCATAGCAGTGCTCTTGTGAGTCGCTTCCCAAATTGGCTTCCCATTGCTTGCTGTATAATACAGTCCATTTTCTATGAAATAGAAATGTCAAGATACATTGATTTAAAAGGACACAAACTGCTAAACATGTAGTTTATTCACAGCCTTAGCAATGTCTATAGATTGAAGGCAGCTATTATGGATGTAGGCCATGTCCCTACGGCAGATTAATTTGGTTCTTGTTGCTGTTGTGATGCTTCAATATCATGGGACTGTGTTCATCTCCAGTTGGTCATTCTTTGCATACTTTTTATTCTTCCCAGATTGAAATACCTGGCTGTGGACACAAATCCACAAATGAGAGTGATAAATTGTAGTTCATCATAGCCACAGCATAGCCTTAGCATCAGGGTAGTTTAGAGAATTGTTCATGTGGCATATCTGGTTTTGTCCTTCAACAAAGGAGAAAGGCTTGGGGTCAAGAGAGACAGTGAAAGAACTACTGTTGCTGCCCCTTATCATCTGCTACCTGAGGCAAGTGCTTCATTTTGTCAAAGGGTAGAGCCAGTCCTGCCACAAGCAATGAATAAATTTGGAGAGGCAAATACATCATTTTTCACCCACTACTTCTGTTCAAAGAGGCCTAAAAGAAGGCCATGGATAAAGGGAAGATGAGAGGGAAAGAAAAGGTGAGGCATAAATCAAATCAACTGAAATTAATTGGACTGTCTGCAGGTTATTTTATTCTCCATATTTTCAGAAAGGAATTTTTTTGTCAAACTTTACTAGGATATGTCAAGGCCTGGACTTTTTGCACACAATGTATTCTGTACTTTGCAGATCTTCCTCAATCCATGTTCTAGCCTTTTCAGAAACCCGTCTGTTTCATTGGATTTATTTATTCATTTTCTGGTTTATGCCTGTTTAATTATGTCTTTCTGGCCATTAATTGTGAAATGGTTCAGAGTTAAACCATATGGAGTGAAGGAAATCATTTAAAAATACTGGTAATCAAAGCTGCTGATACATGACTCCAGACAAAATAGCTAGGATGTATAAAGCTTCCTAAAGCAGTGGTTCTCAACCTGTGGGTCCCCAGGTGTTTTGGCCTACAACTCCCAGAAATCCCAGCCAGTTTACCAGCTGTTAGGATTTCTAGAAATTGAAGGCCAAAACTTCTGGGGACCCACAGGTTGAGAACCACTGCTGTAAATGTGTTGCAAATGTGATCAACATGTTGGAACACTTTCTTATATATGTTGTTTATTCGTTCAGTCACTTCCGACTCTTCATGACCTCATGAACCAACCCATGTCAGAGCTCCCTGTCAACCGTTGCCAGCCCCAGCTCCTTCAAGCTCAAGCCAGTCACTTCAAGGTTACCATCCATTCGTCTTGCCCTTGGTTGGCCCCTCTTCAGTTTTCCTTCTATTTTTCCAAGCATCATTGTCTTCTCCAAGCTTTCCTTTCTTATTATTATGTGGCCAAAGTACTTCATCTTTGCTTCTCATATCCTTCCCTCCAGTGGGGCTGATTGATAGCTAAATGGAGAAGAAACAAGAAAGACTATTATAATACACTAGCTGTGCTCAGCCATGCGTTGCTGTGGGGAAGTATGGTGGTATGGGAAATAAAGTATTGAGGAATTGGTGGTAGTTAAGGTAAAGGGTAAACATTTTCCCCTGACGTTAAGTCCAGTCATGTCTGACTCTGGGGGTTGGTGCTCATCTCCATTTCTAAGCCGAAGAGTCGGCGTTGTCCGTAGACTCCTCCAAGGTCATGTGGGATGACTGCATAGAGCGCTGTTACCTTCCTGCCAGAGCAGCACCTATTGATGCACTCACATTTGCATGTTTTCGAACTTCTGGGTTGGCAGAAGCTGGGGCTAACAGTGAGAGCTCACTCTGGTCCCCCAATTCAAACCTGCGGCCTTTCGGTCCAGAAGTTCAGCAGCTCAGCGCTTTAACACGCTGTGCCATCAGGGGATATTATTTCCTAAAGGTTGTGAATATACAATATTTCTGATTTTTTTTGTCTGTTGGAGGCAAGTATGAATGCTGCAATTAGAGAAAATGATTAGGATGTAATGGCCTTGCAACTTTAAAGCCTGGCTGTTTCCTCCCTGAGTGAATTTTTTGTTGGGAAGTGTTAGCTAGCCTTGATTGTTTCCTGTCTGGAATTCCCTTGTTTTCAGAGTGGTGTTGTTTGCGATATTTTATGTGCTTCTACTGTCTGTGGCCCTGAGAAAACAGAGGATTTGCCAGACTTTGATGATGGGAATACTTTGTTGGGAGATGTTAGCTGGCCCTGATTGTTTCCTGTGTGGAATTCCCATTTTAAGAGTGTTGTTCTTTATTTTGTGTTCTGATTTTAGAGATTGTATTGTTCTGTTTTATTATACCACATTAATTTTTATATATTCTGATTTTAATATTTTTGAATACTTGGAGCCAGATTGTATTCATTTTCATGGTTGACCGCAACACAATAATAATAATAAGAATAAGAATAGTAATGATAGTAATAATAATGATAATATTTGGTAATACACAGTGCTTCACTCCCTTCTCAGCTTCCTTTCTGGAAGAATCCTTTCTTGGGAGGTGTTAGCTGGCCCTGATTGTTTCCTTTGTGGAATTTCCAATTTCCCAATTTCAGAGTGTTGCTCTTTATTTACTGTCTTGGTTTTAGAGATTATATTGTTCTGCATTATTCTATCCCAGTAATTTTTTCATATTAAAGTAGAATATCACTTATCCAACATTCGCTTATACAATGTTCTGGATTATCCAACGCAGTCTGCCTTTTCGTAATCAATGTTTTTGTAGTCAGTGTTTTAAATTCATTGTGATATTTTAGTGGTAAATTTGTAAATACAGTACAATAAAATCTCACTTGTCCAACATAAACGGGCCGGCAGAATGTTGGATAAGCAAATATGTTGGATAATAAGGAGGCATTAAGGAAAAGCCTATTAAACATGAAATTAGGTTATGATTTTACAAAAGAAGCACCAAAACATCATGTTAGACATGTTAGTAATTACTGTATTTATGAATTTAGCACCAAAATATCACGATATATTGAAAACATTGACTACAAAAATGCTTTGGATAATCCAGAACATTGGATAAGCGAGTGTTGGATAAGTGAGACTCTACTGTAATTACTACATAGCATTACTGCGCATGGAACTACTTTTTCTGTCAAATTTGTTGTATAATATGATGTTTTGGTGCTTAATTTGTATAACGATTACCTAATTTAATGTTTAATCGGCTTTTCCTGAATCCCTTCTTATTATCCAACATATTCACTTATCCTGCCGGCCTGTTTATGTTGGATAAGTAAGACTCTACTGTATATTGATAATCTTATATTATCTGCTTAGAACTGGATTATATGAGGCCCCTTCTTCACAGCTGTATAAAATGCACACTGAAGTGGATTATATGGCAGTGTGGGGTCAAGATAATCCAGTGCAAAGCAGATAATATAAGATTATAAATGGGTTATATAGCTGTGTGGAAGGGCCTTGAGTCTACACTGCTATATAATCCAGTGCAAATTAGATAATCTGTGGAAGAAGCCTAAGTGAGGCCTAAGTCTGCCTGTCCCCTGAGCTGAGTTGGTTGCTAGGAGACCAAGTGGGCAGAGATTAGTCCTCTAACTGGCAGCAATTGGATAAAAACAATTATTCCTTTCCCTCTAATTAGGACTTTATTTTTCTTTTCTTTTTGTTGTATCAACCTAGAGGCGTGGATGATGGGTTGTGTTGTCAAATTTCGAGGTTGGGGGGCCTGTAGTTTTGTTGTTTTGTTGGTCGCCGTGATGCCATCACTCATTTATATATATAGCTAAACCACTACAGCAAGAATATTATATGCACAAGACTGGAAGGATGGGAACCCTTGAGTGACTTTTTGTACAAAAAATAGTTTATTATAATAACTATGACAATTTATTTATTTATTTACAGTATTTATACCCCGCTCTTCTCACCCCGAAGGGGACTCAGAGAGGCTTACAGAACACACATACAGCAAGCATTCAGTGTTGTTATACAATTAACAAGGACAAACAACACAAACAGAGGCAAAGGCAGTTTTTCCTCACCTTATTTCCAGCATCTTGGAGGCTGTGCTCGACTCCAGCCACACTGTGTGTGTGTGTGTGTGTGTGTGTTAACGGTGGGTGCTCACCCCAACCTGGGTTTGAACTGCCAACTTTTCGATCGGCAGGATTTTCCTGCAACATAACGGCTTAGCCTGCTGTGCTAAGCCTCGTCCGTGGTAGGATTGCTTTAATAAAAGAGGTATATGAATAATTGTTCTGTTTGATTTGCATTTTCTCATAGTTGTAGGAAATAGCACCTGTTTGCATTTCTTCCAGGGCTGTTGCAGATTCTGCAGCACCCTGATAGTTAACCATTAGCAGAGTTTGTAGCCAGCTCAGCAAAGTCTTTGCTGCTGAAAGCCCCTTTTCCTGGGGATGAAAACTCCATTTTGGGAAGCCTTTTGCCTTCTAGACAGAAGAGAAAAGAATTCAGATGTGCTTGTGTGGTTAAGCCAGGCTAGCTCAGACAAGCCATCGTAAGTACTGACCTCTTGCCTATAAAACTGGTGCTGAGTTCAGACCTGCTCTTTCCAAGCTAGTAACTCAGCACTGGGGCAAAGAATATCCCAGGATTTCTTTGCCATTGGAAGAAGCTCTAATTACTTCATCTCCAAACTAGCTTTGAGCTTAGATAGTGAAAGACCTGCACTTTTTGATATAGCAGCTCAAGGCTAGGGTAGAGAGGATCTCAGGATCTCTTCACCTTTGGAAGACGTTAACCCAGCAACTAAGGGGAAAGGCAAGAAAGGAATGTCTGCAAGGTTTTATAAGTTGACTATTTGTATTTGTAACCTCAACAATTTGTGCCAAGTCTGCCAAGGACTTTGAGAAAATAAAATCTTATTTGATTGTTCAACTTGAAGTGACTCTGGTTACTGGGATTCCTGAGCTTCAAAGTAAGGCCCCTGAAGTTCACCCGGGCAAAGAAAGAAGCACATCTTAAAGCTCTAAAAGGTGCCTGGGTGTGACAGCATAATAATGTGTCATTTGAAGTAAATTTTATATATTAGGTTATATAACTAAGTAAGTTGGATGTGACTTCCTTTTTTTCTTTTGATTTCTGGATGCATTTTCATCTTTTTCTGTTTTCTCCCACACATTTTTATGTATATCTATATATATACTTTTGTCTTATTTTTTATTTAGAGATTTTTAATAATAAAATTATTTTTAAAATAAATCAAAGCAATCAAAGTCAAGAAGGAAGGAAATCCAGCAGAAAACACAAAGTACCCCCAGTCCAAACTGTTTTGACAACAGAGCTGCTGTTCTATTCCACTGAGCAATTGAGAACCAAAAGATGTTACCTTCCTATCTAATCAAATGGGACTTAACTGGGCTTCTTTCCAGAGGGATTGCTCATAAGTAATTATACGTAATGTTCTGCTCTGGTAACTTACCAACTTAGGTTGACAGAATGATGCGACATGAAACAAGTTCTCTTCTATAGATCTTAAAAAATGATGACTTTCATATGGAAAGGAGGGCAACACAAATGTCAGAATTAGCATACAATGATCACCATGAACAGTAACAATGACTGACATAGGAAAAAGCTTTTTTTTTCATAAGAAAAAGACAGAGCAAAATTATAAACTAGTAGAATTTGTGTGACTGGAGAACACATTTTCTCTATGTGGAAACAACAGGTCAGAGAAATACCTAAAGGAAGCAACTATCTCAAAAGGCCTCCAGGCAGTGAGATGTGATCAATATTTTAACCCGAGCACATTTGTTCTTGTATTGACAAAACTGTTTTGTCTTTTAAAATAAAATCTTCCCTTTCTACTCCATCAAAATGCCTGAGGGACCCAACTTAAAAAAAGAAAGAAAGAAAGGAGTCAAACTTTATGAGGAAGGCTGTCTAAAGAACGGATAGGTGACTTCTTGACCAGATGGTTTTCCACTTCTAAAACTTTATCATCTCAACAAAGAATGTTAGAAAGAGGAAATAGAGGAAAGAAGCAAAGAAGAGTTTATACTTTTCAGGGTATGGTATTTTTATAGCCTGTGTTTCTCCGGAAGGGCTAAAGGCATACGATTCCTAGCTGATTTTTAATTTGTACATGTCTTCAGTGAGGTTACAGCTTTAGCCAGTCTGCATTAGAGTAATGGCATACCTATATTTATCAAAGAATAGGAATTGGCCTCAAATTGTGAATTTCTTCAAATATGAGTTGAAAAGAATATGGAGACTAGAAAAATCCAGACATCAAATGAAACCTTATAGAGTCATCCATGTGGGTCTAGAAATTTGGATTCTCATCTCTTTAAAATTTAGTTTCAACTCTTGTTTATTCAACTATATTTAACATGCTGAATTAGAGTTCTCATGTTGTTTCTCTTAAAAGGCATCTTTTAACAGCTAGATGGCAGGCAGACACAACAAGGTCCTCTCTGTGTTGGGTAGATATTGAATTTCCCTATTGCAAATTAGGAAGATTTTTGTTTTTGAATAATTCAACAAAATACTCAAATTTCTTCATGTTCTTAACAGAAACAACTTGACATTTAGATAAGTCAAATATGAAAGAAAGCCACAAATAAAAGATTTTCTCAATTTGTGATCATACCTCTTAAATGAACTATTATCCATGATAGTCAAGCAAAACCTCTAGATCCGGAAACCGCATCTCACTAAATATCAGCTTGAAAAAATGAGGAAAATGTTGCTTGTGATCTTCCTGGAAGCATATGAACAATATCATGGATGAATTTGGTCTGGTTCAGCAAAGGTCCTCCAATATATTTTTGCATAGTGTGGATTGCTTTGAAGTTGCTGAACATAAAAAGAAGACACTAAGATCCAACGGAAATGTTGGGAATTTGTTCAAAGATGGAAGGAAAATGTTATCTCAACAGAAGAAGAATGACTGATGATGATCTGTGAAATAGCCAATATGGGGCTTTTTAGACAGCAATGGTTTCTACATGCCTCTACTCTATGCATATTCCTTCTAAAAATTTCTCCATTTGCTCAATCGCCAGTCACAATACATGATAATTCATGGGTCAATGTATCCAAGCAACCATACAATATGGCCATAGAACCTTTCATAAAATATTACTCATTCTCTTTTTCCTCCTTCCCAATGGTGAGTACCAGCTCTTCTGAACTGGTCCCTAACTTGAAAATTTCCTGTAGTTAGTTAGAGCTTAGGCAATCTATGTATGCACGTTCTTCATAGATATTTTAATGTAAATTTAGTTACATAATTTTACATAGTGTCCATTTGTCCTGTTTTGTTGAAGCTAGAGAGATCCAAGAGTGAAAAGAGTGAAAGCGCAGGATGTCTTGGATCTCTCTAGTGTCAGCAAAAGAGGACAAATGGACAGTAAATGTTTTAATTTATCCTGTCTTCATCTTTCCCAGAAAAGGGCTAACACACCCTTAATCCATTGGAGATTAGCTAATATAATAATTTTGGGATTAGACAACTCAAAGACTGAATGCTGGTGAGATCACTGAAAGAATTTATTCCAAGACCTTTTCTTTTCTAGATTGATGGTACCTGAATTTAACAACCTAAGAACCTTTTGAACAAGTGCCCAGTGTCAAGGCAAATCAATCAATTTCTGTCCTGTTCCCCACTGAAAACAAATCACTAGAAATGAAGAAAAGATCTTGCTCTGATACTATCTTAAAGGACTTCAGATAGTTTGGCTGAAGGATTAATTGTTAAATCAACTTTTCTGTCTAACAAATAGCAGAACCTTGCCTCTGAGGTCAGGAACTGCAGTAGGGGAGCTTTGACTTCATTTTCTCTGAAAGGACAATAGACATTATTTTTCCAAACAAGGAGAAATAATATCAGTCTCCTGAGCACCTCTGGTTTCTCTGAAATTGAGTTTAGACAGAGATCTGATGTGGGATTCAATTTTGTACTTCTGCTAAGATGGAGGTGAATTCAAAAGAGGACAAAGCCAACCCTGCTCCAATTCAGTTCATTTTGAGCATGGCTCTCAACTGTCTCACTTGATCTGGGACCACTTTGACCAGGGACCACTCTCCAACATTAGTACCAAAAGGGTTGAAAATCAATTTTTGGTCAACTTTAGATTTGGTTTGGTTATTTGGGGTGCTGATTCAGAAAATTGCATTGGCTAGACCACGTCAGCTCTAGTTTCTGATACAGAACATATGCCATCCAGTAGTTGCCATCTGCTCACTCACAGAAAATCATATTTAATAATCTGGAGCTGATTTGGTCTATCCAATGGAATTTTCTGCAGTACCCAAATAACCCCAGGAAGAGGCCTAAAAATGAAGACATCAAGGCTCTTCCAGGTGCCCCATGGAATGGCTCTGCTCAGGGGAAGAGAGGAGGAGGAGAAGCAGCAGTCAGGAGGCTCGTTGTTGCGCCTTTCGTGTGGAGTCAGCCTCTCCTCTCCTGACATCCCCATTGCCTCGGCACTCTAAGAGGGTTTCATGAGGCCAATCGTTCTCATTGCAACAGTGTAGTAATGGAGAGACTGTGGACCATATTTTAGTTCTGGACGACCACCGGTGGTCCATGGACCACCGGCTGAGAACCACTGATTTTGAGGCTCATCTCACTTTGCCAGTTCACAGAATAATGAACATTTATAGTCTAAAATGGGAAGGGGGAGTCATATTAAAATGACAAATCATAATTAGCATAATTACCCCCACTATGAAATATACCCATTTGCAACATTGGTTGGTACTCCTTATGTCTTTCCTGCCACTCTAGTGCCCACTCTTTTCAAATCAGGGCATCTGAGCAGATTGGTGTTAGGTTTGTGTAGAGTTCATCTATGTATGTGTTCTTAATTTTTTAAACTCTCCACATATATAAAGATTTCCTGGGATTATTTCTCAGCTACAATTTAAACTGAGCAGACGGAAGAAGACTTTTTTTTTCTGTTTAACTAGCAAAACAGAGATCGCTGTTGGCATCAAAAAGGCAGTTCAGATAGAAAATGAAAAGGATGGCAGTTCATTCAATCTAGCTTTCCACTCTTTTCCTGTTCCTCTTTCTTTATAAAACATTTTTCAGGAAGGAATGATCCTCCCATTGTTGATATATGCACCTACATACTTCTGGGAGGAAGGATTTCTTGAGACTCTTATCAGAGCATGAAGGTCAATGCTTAAAAGGCATTTGCACATATGTACCAGCCAAGGGACATATGAGTCTAGCAGTAAGTTTAGCAATGCTAGACTTGGCACAAGGGTGTGCATTTCAGCTTCTGATTAAATGCACGCCATTGTGCCAAGGCCACAGTTCATCTCTCTCCCTTTGCTTCCTGTCTGATCAGAAATAAAGTGTGTGTTGTGATATCTAGATACCACAGGATGGAGGTACAGCCTTAACTTTGAGTTGACTTTCCCTCAGCTAAATTGGTAACACTGTCATAATAGAAGTTTGCTTTTTGATTACTTGTTTTTTTTTAAAAAAAACATGTTGGATGAATTGCACTCAAGATATCTTTACTCAGACACTTAGTTTTAATGTGTCTGCTGAGGTAGGGTTACTTCATGGGAACTGTGAAGAGGGACTTGGAAAAGCGTTGCAGGAAAAAAATCAGAGAAGAGTCATTTCTCAAATGCTGGGTACAAGTAAATGGCTTGTTATGAGGAGGGCCGTTCTTCACTGAAATAATTTTCTATCTGAAGACTTTCCAGGTTTCATAAAATCATAGAATCAGAGAGTTTGTACAAGGGAATACACACCTCTGACAAAAACACTTGTGCTGGAATTGTTCCACTTCATGGTGTCACATTGCCATGTCAAAACATGGTCTTGGATGCCATTCTCTCCGCTATTTCCAATGGAGAGTCCTCTTTACTTTCATTCAGCTTTGCTCTTACTTCATTTTTGTCTACACAAGACAAAAATTATATGGTTTTCCCTTGCTCGGAATGCATCTGCACATATTTGTAAAAGAAAATTCACATGTAATAAAAAATAGCCTAATCTACAGACATGGCCAGATCCAAAGCTTGTTGCATGTAAAAAAATATATCTGTCTATCTATCTATCTATCTATCTATCTATCTATCTATCTATCTATCTATCTATCTATCTATCAATCTATCTATCTATTGATCGATCTAGCATTTATCTATTGGAAAGATAACAAGATATGATGTCTTTCCATTTACAGTTTCTATGTTTTAGTTACTTTTACAGTCACAGGGGGATATGACTTCAGAATTCAGGCCCCCATCTACATTGCCATATAATGCAATTTGAAACTGCAATATATGGTCAGTGTAGACTTGGGTCCCATCTACATAGAATACAGTTTCACAATGCAGTTTAACCACATTGAACTGCATTATATGAGTCTACACTGACTATACAATGAGGTTTCAATCTGCATTTTATGACAGTGTAGATTGGGCCTTAGGTGTGTTCAGTTCTATAGATCAGCCGTTTATAACAATCTTTTTTTTTAACCACATTATATTTGAGAATTTCATTATAATTGTGATTACCTACTATGAGAGAAGTTTAAACTAATTATTATATTAAAGTAAATTTCTAAGCTCTGGTTGGCCCATCTATCCTTAACAATTCTTTAGCAATATTGGCACCAGCCTTGTAAGTGTGTATGTGTATAAGGCTTGTGCATTTCTGGTGAATTGCTACCTGTTTCTGCTTGCTGGTTATCAGAAGCCCCCCATACCAATTTTCCAGAGCCTCTTGATAACGGGCATGTTGCCGAATTGGTGTTTTTGTTCAGCATGTGAAAAAATGGATATTTCTGGCCCATTGATGGCAATGGGTAACTTATGAGGCTCCCCTTTCCCCTGGGAGCCTTTCCTTTCTTCCCTTCAAGAGAGCCTGGATGTCAGCAATGGGGTTAAGAAAGCATACTAGCTATCCAGCCCACTATGGAGGGGGACTTCCCACAGACTTCCCTTCCATCTCCTTCATTAAGACTTGGATTTAAAAAAGCATCAGAGTTACCACTTTTAAGTTTCTGTTTTTTTCCCTTCAGTTTGTAGAGTAGGAGACTGGGTTAACTGCTTCTTAAAGCTATTCTAATCTAGAGGGGAGGCAAATGTGAGTGCTTTCTTCTCTCCCAACACCAGCAGACTTCCATGGGATTTTAAGGAGGCCTAGGAAAGGAAGAGCGATGACTTGGAGCTCAGTGGAACGTATCCTCCCTGGACTACCTTAAAAATCCCCTCACTTGCCTGCAAGACTGCAATCTCCTATCTCCTTGGGGTTTTGCTTCTTTAAATCTGTTTCTACTTTCTACTCTAGAGCAGAGGCAGACCTCTCTTTTTGTTTGTTGGGATTACTATTATTAATAATAATCTTTCAAGAAGTATTTTCTGAAGGAGAGGAAGGGAAGGAGAAAACGGGTACAAGGGTGAAAGCCCCAAACGCGTGTGGGCACCCCATCCACCACCTCTCAGGTCCCTAACTCCCAGTTGGTCCCACTAAATAAAAAGAATCAGGAAAATAAAGGAAAATCAAAATGCTGAATAGGGGAGGAGGAGCCGAGATTGGCTCCCACTTGCTTTCATTGTGGGTGGGGTTTTGTACCAGGAGGCCCCTTAGTGTTATAAACTCCTGAAGTACCGAAGGGACCAGAGGAAATGAAATCTGCACACAAGTCTAATATATGCACACAAACATTCTATCAGATTCACTGGATCCAATTTTTGTGAAGGGGGTGATGTCCAACATGTAATATTATTAATTATGTAATTGAATGGTGGAAGCATTTTTTTTTAAAAAAAGAATGACTAGTTGTCACATTTCTGTTGAATACCAAATGTGCTCAACTATCTTCTCATTCTTTTCAGTAATGAACTTTAAAATATCCAATTTCATATTAATTTATAAATGCCATACCATCAAGGAATATCTAAAATATATTTCTTAAATAGAACTACTGCTGTTACTGTTTGGCACCATTATTGGAAATACTGCTAGCACCTTTAGAAAATAACATTTTCAGTGCCTCCTACCTAATTTGCAGGAAAGCTGTTGCACTATTTGCATTCATTTTCAAACTGAGGTATACATTTATAAAGGTTACTCTGTTTGCTTGGTGTATTGGTAGAAGAAACTTTTTGTAAGGACAGGATGTGGTTTTCTTTTCAAAATGAAGTAATGAATATTACTATTTTTTATTGCAAAAATTGAAAACAGGTTCTGTTCTTCAGTATAGTGAGACGTATAAGCACAAAGGTCTTGGTGTAGAAAACAAACACACATTATATTTTTCCTTCCTTCTTAATGCACATCAGAAATGGAGAAATCAGTCAGTTTGGCTGTATGCCACAATGGTCTTTGTAGTGTTTTTCTTGGGCCCCATTTGCACTGCCATAGTACACAGTGTACACTCATATGATGTTGCTCAATGTAGTTAAACTGCATTATATGACAATATAATGCAGTGTAGAAAAGAGGAAGATTGGGGTGAAGAACATTTGGGATGGATTTAAGTTTTCTGTGATCTTGGGCAAAAAGCAGTATCAATCGCTTTGGGCCATTTTGAAGTTTTTCAATTTAATTGCAAATGTTTCCTTGTCTGAGAAGCTTACATTAAAAAGAGAGAGAAAAACCCCTACTCCTGCCATAGCTTCATCAACTACCAAATTATGAAAATGCATATACTTTACACTAAAGACTACTTAGGGTGTATCTACATGGTAGAATTAATGCAACTTGACATTACTTTAACTGCTCAATGCTATGGAACCATGAGAGTTGTTGTCTTTCCAGATCTGTAACCTTCTCTGCTGGTCCCAGATGGAACTGCAACTCCCATAATCCCATAGAACTGAAGTTAAAGTGGTGTTGAACTGAAGTTAAAGTGGTGTTGAACTGAAGTTAAAGTGTAGAAGGTGCATCTACACATTCCATAGTGTAGATGCACCTTAGAAGGATACATAAGGTCTAGAGGAAAGGTTATGGAGCTGAACTCAATTTATTTTAAGTTTTTCAGACTTGTTTGGTATTGATGAAAATAATATGGGAACTCCTTTTGACATTTTTTCCCCTGTCATTTGTATTGCTCCCCTTCTAGTTGATTCTGTTTATCTTTAGATGCAAAATTCTAAGTGAAAGCTAGTGAACCATATAACATCCTTATATGAATCTTATTATTCCCATTTGTTTGGGATCACTTATGTCAAAAGTGGAGAAGTGACCTTCCTGATATTATTGGACCCTCAAATAACCCTCAGCCTTTGCCAATATAGCCAATGGTGAGAGAAAATGGGATTTGCAGTCCAGTGCCATATGGAGGCTCACGTCATCTTGCATCACTGACTTTAGTGATTTATTTATATATCCCCAGCCTAGGAGAAAGGTGGGATATAAATAAAGTGATGGATGGAAGGATTTATAGTAATCATCTGTCATTTTTCTGCCTTCCAGGGTATTCAAACTAAAGTGCTACAAGATATATTAGGACAATCTTTAAAAGCAGATTTTTTTTTAAAAAAAGAAAACAGCTTGAAAAACAGAACAAAACAGTTTTAATAACTTGCCAGAAATCAAACAGGGATGCAGACGAGCTATCTTCCCATGGAAGTGAGAGCCACAAGTCTACGGTAACACCAACACTACCAACAAAAAACCCTTGAATCCAGTGCTTGCTGTCTAGTCATTACATGGTGACCTTCAGTGAATTTCCAGTTTTCTATCCTTAACCCAACTTTACTTTACTTTAGGCAAAGTCAGAAATAGTCTAGAGTTTGCAAGAAATTCCAGCTTATCATCATGGCTGGCATGGGCCCCCATCTATACTGCCATATAGTGCAATATGTGGTCAGTATAAAGTAATATTAACAGCGTTGAATTGCATTATTTCAGTCTACACTGATCATATCATGCAGTTTCCAACTGCATCATATGGCAGTGTAGATGGGTCATGGTTGCTATTAGCAGAGTAAATGTAAAGCTCAATGGCTGAAACTGTGTGAGATGGTATTCAAGGAGTAAAGACCTCAGCAGCGATTGTTTCATCTTTATTAATAGAACTCAAGTACTGACTGGAAAAAGGCAGTGATCCTAGCTGAGCTTAACTGCATTCTAGAAAAGTAGAAAGTGGAAAGTTCCAGAGACAGAATAGAAATTGAGAAGATGTGGAAAAGTCTAAGAGTATTAGTTTACGTAACTCATAGCAGGGGCAGGATAGATCACCATAGATGGGAAAAAAGCTTCATGATAGCTGAGAAACCCTCTGATGACCTCCACCAGACCAGTGATAGATGGGCATGCCATCCCCCAACATCTCTAGACTTCCAGCAGAAGTCCTGCCCACAGTTGGAGTGGAAGCATCATACAATACTTCCTCCGCAACACATGAGCCTGCCTGTATTGTGCTGGCTCCAATGGTGATAACGTCGTAAGTTCTGCCTACTAATGTTCCTACCACCCCTAAGAGGCACTGTTGCTTGTGCAGAACATTGTTAAATTCCAACAGTTGCATCTGCCGGTCTAATACTGGGGTGTGTGCACAACCAGCAAGAAGGAGGGGGATCCACTCCGCCCTGTCTTTGCTGAGTGTATGGGCACATCATTCTGATATCAGCAGATGTGACAGGCAATGGCCAAGGGCTTGCAGAGAGCTCCATGACTAGAAACAGTTGGCAACATTGGGACCCCCCTTTAGCTGCCATGGCTCAATGCTATGGAATCCTGGGAGTTGTAGTTGCACGAGGCATTTCACTTGCTGTGTCAAAAAGTGTTGCTGCCTCACCAAACTGCTCATCCCAGGATTTCAAAATATTGAGTCATGACACTGAATATGCTATGTAACTGCATTGATTCTGCAGTGACCCTAGGTCATCCAGCATGACTCTTGAGCTAGAAGACCTTCATTACTATTATACATGTTTTTGTATATTCCGATGGATGTGAGAGTTGTACTGTAAAATTGATTATAATCACAGCTTCATTGGCAAAAACAGGTTCTGTGAGCTGTGCCTCATTGGATTCTGCCCCCATCTAGAACCCCACTTTTAAGAAAAAGGAATGACAGTGAAAAGACAACAGCTTACTGTATATACTTGAGTATAAGCCGATCTGAATATAAGCTGAGGCACCTAATTTTACCACACAAAAAAACTGGGAAAACATTGACTCCAGTATAAGCCAAGAGTGGTAAATTTCAGAAATTAAAAACAGATACCAATAAAATTACATTAATTGAGGCATCAGTAGGTTAAATGTTTTTGATAAACATTCGATTACATAAAGCTCTAATTTAAGATAAGATTGTTCAACTCTGATTAAATCATTATTCTCATCTTCTTCAATGTAAATGTGGTTATGTATACTTTTAATAATAATAGAGTAAAATAATACATGTAGTAATAAATAGAGTATAATAATAATAATAATAATAATAATAATAAGATCAGAGTGAAATAATAAATGTATTAATAATAAAAATAGAGTAAAATAAATGTAATAGTAGCAACAAGAATAGAGAAAAATAATGTAATAATACCAATAATAATAGAGAAAAATGATAAATGTACCATATATTCTCGAGTATTTATTTATTATTTTTATTTATTTATTATTTATTACATGCATTTATACCCCGCCCTTCTCCCCAAGGAGACTCAAAGCGGCTGTATAAGCTGACCCAAATATAAGCCAACCAGGACCCTCACCCGAGTATAAGCCGAGTGGGGCTTTTTCAGTCTTAAAAAAAGGGCTGAAAAACTAGGCTTATATTCGAGTATATACATATTTTGCATTGGTTATCTCCAGCTTTTGGATGGATTTGGATTGCATGTATGGGGCAATATATATAGAAAATTGCAGTGAAATTGATCAGTGAGTCAGAATATTCTGGAAAGCCTGCCTTTGCAATCCTGGGGAATGAACCGAGTCTGTTATTAATCTTGGCTTTCCTCCTATAGATAGTATTTTTTTCTATAAGAGAGCTTGCTTTGCACAGATTTGAGTACAGATGGAGCAATCACTTAGTACAGTAACATTATCTGTGTACATCACACACTGAAATATACATGTTGCATTTTTGTGGTGGCAGGGAAAATACACCGTTTCTAAAAAAATTCCCAGCATGAATCTCATACAAACTACTGGAGCAGAAGCGTTAAGGCAGAGTAATGGCTAACATGATTGCAGTGCTATCGAAACATCTGAGCCTTGCCTGGTTAGTTTATGCTCCATTGCGTCTGACTGCAGTTGTGCTCCTGGCAAAAAAAAAAAGTACAGGGGGAATCTATTATTCGAGCCAGATGCTCAACTGGTGGCATCCAATGTCATCCACTCAGCTTGACAAATAAAGGTTCGTTCAGTTACAACCATTGAGCATCAAGAGAGGGAAGACGACAGCAGAATTATATCTGCATTCCTGCTTTAAACCTTTAGCCCATTGTCACCACAACAAGCTTTTTTTTAAAAAAAAAAGAATCAGAAGATTGATAAATAATACAGCAAAAGTATAGTATTGTTTTATTATCAGTTGGCAATTTCCCCCTTATCATTTCAATTATGCCCCCATGTAATGAGTTCTATATACTTTTGGAATATTACCATAAAGCTGCCTGTACTAAGACAAGAATATATGCTATGGCGTTATAGTCATTCCATAATACTGCAAAGTAATTAGAACATAAAATTGAACTGGAACTCCAGAATACATTTCGGCTCCCTTTCCCATATAAGTGTTCTTTGGCACCAAAGACAGTAAATTAATATTGACTTTTTACTATAAGATTACCATACAATCTAAATGCTAATGACAATTAGGGTACCGTATGGTAGCTAACACATTTTTAGTATGTGTAATGCAGCAGTAATAAATAAGGGGGGAAATCTTGAACTTTTAAGGAAGGAAGTTGTAAAATTGTGAATGAAATATGTTGAATGTAAAGAAAATGAGATTCTAACGGACTGATAGATTTCATCCTTTCCAGTGCTAGATTCCACATTTAATCCTAGACCGAAAAATCAACCCCATATATTATGTGGGGTGTCTTTAATGAGAGACTGGATGGACATCTTCGAGGGACATTGTGTTTCTAAGATGCCTACATCAAACAGAGATATACTAAATGACCCCCAATTCGCATCCCAGCTTTATGATTGTTGTGTGCGTTTAAATAATTTATAATGTATAGCAATCCTAATATATATATCACATGGTTTTCCTGGCAAGATTTGTTCAGAGGAGGGGCTGGGTTTAGCACAACAGGCTAAACCACTGTGCTGCAGAAAAATCCTGCCAATTAAAAAATTGGCAATTTGAAACCAGGTTGGGGTGAGCACCCCAGATTACCTGCCCACCTGGAAGGCTGAAAGCATTAATAAGAGTAGATAAATAGGTACTGCTTTTAGCGGGGAGGAGCCTCCGATGGCCTAGGGGATAAAAAGCCTTGTGACTTGAAGGTTGGGTTGCTGACCTGAAAGCTGCCAGGTTTGAATCCCACCCGGGAAGAGTGTGGATGAGCTCCCTCTTTCAGCTCCAGCTCCATGCGGGGACATGAGAGAAGCCTCCCACAAGCATGGTAAAACATCAAAAAAAATCTGGGTGTCCCCTGGGCAACGTCCTTGCAGACGGCCAATTCTCTCACTCCAGAAGCAACTCCGGTTATTCCTGACACGAAAAAAAAAAAAAGCGGGGAGGTAATACAGGTGCCCTTAAGGACATCAATTGAGAGGAAAAACTTCTTGGCATGGAAGATGGAGCGACTGCTCCCCACATTGGCCGGAGTCAAGCACAGCCTCCAAGATGTTGGAAATAAGATAGGAAAAATGCCTTTAACTCTGTTTGTGTTGTCTGTCCTTGTTAAATGTATAATGGCATTGAATGTAACCAGCGAAAATGGGGAAAATGGTTATCCTTCTTCAACACCCCCCCCCCCCCCCAATAAAATGAACTCTCCTTCGCTTTTTAGGTCCCCTTTCGGAGTCCGCCCAAATAATGGAACAGTACCAAACTAAATTGTTGATCTGAGACATAGAGCAATGGTTTCAAATCGCTGGAAAAGACATTTCACCTGAATATTAGGAAGAACTTCCTGATGAAGGCTGTTCAATAGTGGAGCATGCTGCCTTGGAGTGTGGTGGAGTTTCCTTCTTTGGGAGTTCTTTGGAGGCTGGATGGCCATCAATGATCAAGGGTCTGGAAAACAAGCCCTATAAGGGGCGCCTTAAAGAACTAGGCATGTTTAGCCTGCAGAAGAGAAGGCTGAGAGGAGACATGATAGCCATGTACAAATATGTGAAGGGAAGTCATAGGGAGGAGGGAGAAAGCTTGTTTTCTGCTGCCCTGCAGACTAGGACGTGGAACAATGGCTTCAAACTACAGGAAAGGAGATTCCACTTGAACATCAGGAAGAACTTCCTCACTGTGAGAAGGGCTGTTCGACAGTGGAACTCTCTTCCTCGGACTGTGGTGGAGGCTCCTTCTTTGGAGGCTTTTAAGCAGAGGCTGGATGGCCATCTGTTGGGGGTGCTTTGAATGCGATTTCCTGCTTCTTGGCAGGGGGTTGGACTCGATGGCCCATGAGGTCTCTTCCAACTCTATTATTCTATGATTCTATGATTCTATGATCTGTTGTGAGTGCTTTGGTTGTGCATTTCTACATGGTAGGGGGCTGGACTGTAGTCCATGATTTTATTTATCAATCACCGTATTTTATTAGGATGTTAACATTAATGTGGTTACTCATTTCTTTTTGTAATAAGTGGCAGCATTGCCATTTTAACAAAAATGAAGCAGGGATGGCTAGATCAGGAATGGGGAACTATCAAATATTTTTGGACTGTAATGCTCATCATAATAATACACTTTATTTATATCCCGCTTTATCTCCCCGGAGGGTCTCAGAGCGAATTTTACAGTACATATAAGACAAACATTCAATGCCTTTTAACATGAATAACGACATACAACACATAGATAGCTAAAGGTCTTCCCCTTTTATCAATTTCTAGAATCTGAAGGTGATGCTCAACTTCCAGCCATGGGGAGATGCTGTTGTTCTATTTTTCCATGCAGAAGGAACCTGCTGTCCAAAGCCTTCTCCAATCTCAGCTGGCATGTCTGCATATCTGCATGGAGCTCCCTTTTATCTTCCTGCCAGAGGTGGTACCTATTTATCTACTTACATTGTATGCTTTCAAACTTCTAGGTAGGCAGAGAGCTAGGACTGACAGTTGAAAGCTTGACTCGAGGCTTGAACATTTGACCCTCTGGTCAGCAGCTAGCGGCTTTAAACTGCCGTGCTACCGTGGCTCCTGGTTTCTTCACTATTGGCCTTTCTGGGTATATCTGATGGGAGCTACAGTCCAACAACTTCTGTAAGGCCCTAAATTCATTAATTGTGGTATGAGAAAGGTATACTTTTACCGCTATAAAACAAGAACTGCCAAAAGAAGTTACGCCAATGTCGCCCACTCATTTTGCTTATGGATGTCCACTCCTCCCAGCAAATGTTCATCTGATAACCTTTAGCTCAGGGTTAAACGTTGTTCATTTCATATTCTTAAACACCGGGCCATGGAAATCTCATCTGTCATGTCCTGATCATTTATCTTCAGGCAAAATACAAAGCCTTCTATTTCTGCTTTTGGAAAAAGAAAATTGGCACAACTTGTTAAGTCTAGAAAGCGTAGAGGCAGCCAGAATGCAGCTATAATTACCTGTCACATAACATGCCATTCAATCCAAGAAAGGATGTTGGTATATGGCCTTAACAGGAACGGTTCTGTAAGCTCTCATTTTCAGACCTTCCAATAGACAACATTGGTTGTATAGTTAATATAACCATTTCCTGGTTATTTAAACATTTCTAGAAGTGCAATTTTATTAGACTGGACTGTGATAAGGATGCATCACTCATGTAATTGACCATTAAACATATTGTTCGATATTCCATATTTGTTCAGAGAGAAGGTGGAAACAACAGGAAAAAGAGGCTGCTCCTTGGCTTTGGGGGTGCAGTCCCTGCCTAACATTTGTGCAATACCATATACACTCATGTATATGTCTATCTCATATATATTCACGTATAAGTCATATATACTCATGTATAAGTCTATCTAGGGGCCCCTGGTGGCACAGTGTGTTAAAGTGCTGAGCTGCTGAACTTGCGGACCAAAAGGTCCCAGGTTCAAATCCCGGGAGAGGAATGAGCGCCCGCTGTTAGCCCCAGCTCCTGCCAACCTAGCAGTTCGAAAACATGCAAATGTGAGTAGATCAATAAGTACTGCTCTGGCTGGAAGGTAATGGCGCTCCATTTAGTCATGCCAGCCACATGACCTTGGAGATGTCTATGGACAACGCCGGCTCTTCGGCTTAGAAATTGAGATGAGCATCAACCCTCAGAGTCGGTCACAACTGGACTTAACTTTATCTTTACCTATAAACTGTCTAGGTTTTGGGGTCAAAACTAAGGATTTTGCTATCACCTGCAGATGTCAAGAGAAAAGGTTGGGAGCATGTCACAAACAAATATTTTCCTTTCCTTTTAAATATGCATAAAGGAAACATGGTTTAATTTTCTGATTCAAAAAACATAGAAGCTGCCAGGGTTGAGTTTCCTTTCCTCTTCCTCCTTCACTACCACCCTCCATTTCTGTTGTTGTTGGGCAAAGAAAAGGGTAGATTCTTATAGTTCCAAAAATATAGCAATATCTAAATCTTTCAAAAGGCTTTTGTGGAAGTTTCCCTTTAGCAATCCTTTCTTCACTCCTTGCATTGTGTTTTCTATGCCAAGGACACCTAAGATGTCAGGACTTGCTTGTATTTTTCCAATATACCTGCTCATGCAGTTAGCTTGTGAGTAATGGAGCCCTTGGTAGTTTATCAATCTTCAAAAGCAGGGCATAGGCGTTGCTAGTGTTCCCACTATAAAGCAAACGGCTTTTCTGGCACAATGATTTCATATATATATATATATATATATATATATATATATATATATATATATAAAGCAGCAAGACTGAAAGGTGTTATATGTGCAGTAATATAGGAAGAGAACAACTTAACTTTGTCTTCTCTTTGCGCTTGGGAAAATAATCAGCAGAGAAGATGTGATCTATTGCTTCTATTCAATCTTTTTTTTCATACTCAACTGTCACAGTTTTTCAGGTGGCATTTCAATGGTAACACTACATGTTTGGTGTGCTGTGGATGTTATTTCAGCCACACATTTCTTCATTTTAACTTGAGGTCTCTTCCTCTCATTGCAGGTCAGATCTCCCCTAATATTTGCTTGACACAGATGGGAAACTGTAGGAAAAGAAACTAGGGATGGATTAACAGAAGCTGACACTGGGTGAAACACAGAAATGGAAACACTCATGGTGGAATGAGACCATGAAGTCTGAAGGTTGCACATCTAGACACATTTGTTTTCATGTCAGGAGCAACCTGAGAAACTGCAAGTCGCTTCTGGTGTGAGAGAATTGGCCATCTGCAAGGACATTGCCCAGGAGATGCCCAGATGTTTTACCATCCTGTGGGAGGCTTCTCTCATGTCCCACATGGAAAGCTGGAGCTGACAGATGGGAGCTCACCCCAATCCCCGGATTCGAACTACCAACCTTTTGGTCAGCAGTGGGTTTAACCCATTGCACCACCGGGGGCCTATATAGACAAACGTGGAGCTTTGAATGCTATGCATTAAAGAGAATTCACAGAAAAAATAACGTGACAGAAGGAAGAGCTAACCTTTTCCCCTAATGTTCTATCTTTATATTGGCAGCAATCTCCTCCCTCCATCCATATGGACAGAAATAGGAAATTTAGTAGGAAAGTTCCAATGCATTGCGTTTTCAATAAAACCTTAAAAAAATAAATTGACTCGTATCTTGTAAGTAAATTACAATAGTTGAAGTGGGACATACACCATTGCAACTGTCTTTTTTGGTTGTTCTATAGATTGGATTTCTAATCCAACCTATTTTATGACCAAACCCACTGCATATACAAACACATTTTGGAGATATGGATTTCCCACAACATGGGCATTTCTAGGTTGTTGGACAGAAAAGGGAATTAGTAACAGAGTGTTCAGCTATTTCACTTAAGCTAAATATGATGCAAGGATGTCTCAAGGACCGCCACAGGTTTCTGAAGGTTCATGTTTCTTTCCATCTACAGGAAAATAGATAGCTATATCGCCAATAAGCCCTCATTCCAGCCTGCATTTGTCTCTGTCTTTGTTCTATGTTAAGGCATTGAATGTTTGCCTTATATGTGTAATGTGATCCGCCCTGAGTCCCCTTCGGGGTGAGAAGGGCGGAATATAAATACTGTAAATAAATAAATAAATAAATAAATAAATAAATACTAGGAAAGAGTCATTTTTGGTTAGGTGGAATAGTCTTGTGTTGGGGAGATTGAATGCATCTCATCCATTAATGATGTTTGCATTTTAAGTGTCTTTATTGCACTCAAACTCATTCCAGGTTTTAATATAAATATACATTACATTTCCACTCTAAACCCTTTGCCAGAACGAAGGTGAAAAATCCCATTCAGGATTATACTCTCTTGCACTTATCCCAGATTTGAGCTTGGCAGAAAAAAAGAAATTGCTGCATGAATTTTTTAAAACCCTATTTTTCCACCTCATTCACTCAATAAAAGAATAAGTGAGATTAAAAGTCAAGACACAAACACACACATTGGAAGAAGCAATACAATAAAGATAGCAAGATAGCAATGAAAGAAATTCTGGGCCTAAACGGCATTCCCACCATCAAACAATTAATATAAACCCAATAATAAAGAAATCTCAGTCAAAACCCGCAACAACCCCCAAGTAACTGATGCAATGCTTGAAGAGCAAACAGCAGCCTCATAGGTTCCAACAGCTCCCACAACCTCTGAGGATGCCTACCATAGATGTGGGTGAAATGTCAGGAGAGAATACTTCTGGAACATGGCCATAGAGCCCGGAAAACATACAACTAACCCCCAAGTTACCTGGATTTCAGTAAGGCCTTCGACAAAGTCCCTCACAACCTTCTGGCAAACAAACTAGTTAAATGTGGGCTAGACAAAACTACGGTTAGGTGGATCTGTAATTGGCTAAGCGAACGAACCCAAAGGGTGCTCACCAATGCGTCGTCTTCATCATGGAAAGAAGTGACAAGTGGAGTGCCGCAGGGTTCCGTCCTGGGCCCGGTTCTGTTCAACATCTTTATTAACAACTTAGACGAAGGGTTAGAAGGCACGATCATCAAGTTTGCAGACGACACCAAACTGGGAGGGATAGCTAACACTCCAGAAGACAGGAGCAGAATTCAAAACGATCTTGACAGACTAGAGAGATGGGCTGAAACTAACAAAATGAAGTTCAACAGGGACAAATGCAAGATACTTCACTTCAGCAGAAAAAATGGAAATCAAAGATACAGAATGGGGACGCCTGGCTTGACAGCAGTGTGTGCGAAAAAGACCTTGGAGTCCTCGTGGACAACAAGTTGAACATGAGCCTACAATGTGATGCGGCAGCTAAAAAAGCCAATGGGATTCTGGCCTGCATCAATAGGGGAATAGCATCTAGATCCAGGGAAGTCCTGCTCCCCCTCTATTCTGCCTTGGTCAGACCACACCTGGAATACTGTGTCCAATTTTGGGCACCGCAGATGAAGGGAGATGTTGACAAGCTGGAAAGCGTCCAGAGGAGGGCACCTAAAATGATTAAGGGTCTGGAGAACAAGCCCTATGAGGAGCGGCTTAAAGAGCTGGACATGTTTAGCCTGCAGAAGAGAAGGCTGAGAGGAAACATGATAGCCATGTACAAATACGTGAAGGGAAGTCATAGGGAGGAGGGAGCAAGCTTGTTTTCTGCTGCCCTGCAGACTAGGACGCGGAACAATGGCTTCAAACTACAGGAAAGGAGATTCCACCTGAACATCAGGAAGAACTTCCTCACTGTGAGAAGGGCTGTTCGACAGTGGAACTCTCTCCCCCGGGCTGTGGTGGAGGCTCCTTCTTTGGAGGCTTTTAAGCAGAGGCTGGATGGCCATCTATCGGGGGTGCTTTGAATGCGATTTCCTGCTTCTTAGCGGGGGGTTGGACTAGATGGCCCATGAGGTCTCTTCCAACTCTACTATTCTATGGTTCTATGATTCTAAGTAACTGATGCAATGCTTGAAGAGCAAACAGCAGCCCCAAACACAGTGATCCAGCTCCTCTCATAGGTTCCAACAGACCTCACAATCTCTGAGGATGCCTGCCATAGATGTGGGTGAAATGTCAGGAGAGGATGCTTCTGGAACATGGCCGTACAGCCCAGAAAACGCACAGCAACACATTTTATTGATTGTCGGTGACCCTAAATGAATAACAGCTTCCAGACATTTCTCTGAAGAATATGCAAGCAGCAATGTCTATCAGCAAATCTATTATGATGAGGAAGAGCACTTATGTTGAAGGATAAGCAGCTGAGGCACATTTCATCATAGATGATCTATGTCTGCCCTTACAGCCAACATCCCTTCAGCCAGCAACAATGCTCCATCAGAGCAAAAAAGCTTTTCTCCATTTGTTTGCATTGAGCTGGCACACGGTGTTCTTTGTCACTACTGTCCTTTACCGTTCTCTTTCAAGGATACTTATGCATAGTGCCAACTTCATAGCCATGAATCCCATTCAATCCAGTCCAAAAGGGAAGTTAGAGAAATTCTGTTTCTATTTTGTTCCATTTAGACAATACAAAAGTATCATTGGGCATTTGAGTTCTCATTCCTTTTAAGGATCTGTAAAGAAATACAGTAGAGTCTTACTTATCCAACTTTCGCTTATCCAGTGTTCTGGATTATCCAATGCAGCCTGCCTTTTAGTAGTCAATGTTTTTGTAGTCAATGTTTTCAATACATTGCGATGTTTTGGTGCTAAGTTTGTAAATACAGTAAATACTACATAACATTACCGTGTTTTGGACTGGTTTTTCTGTCAATTTGTTGTAAACTATGATGCTTTGATGCTTAATTTGTAAAATTATAACGTAATTTGACGTTTAATAGGCTTTTCCTTAATCCCGCCTTCTTATCCAACATTTTTGCTTATCCAACACTTTTATTTTTCGGCCGGCCCATTTATGTTGGATAAGTGAGACTTTACTGTAATGCAATTGAATCTCTCCTATGTCTTTCTTTTGTTTTTATACTTTTGTAATAGATGCAGGGCAGGCTAACTCTTTAGGGACGTTTAGGCGAAGAGGTAGCAATTGGCTCACATAATTAGCTTTTGCATTTTAGGAGAAACATCTCCCTTGTATAAAGGTATTATTCAACATTGTAACCATCACCATAGGCTATCACTCGTGGCCAGGTATGATTGCCTTCCAATTGAAGGGTCTTGGTGGTGGGTTCATAGATGACTTTAGAGACCTATTCTTGATCCACATGCTCTTCCATAGTGAAGACACATTGATTTCCAGATGGAAGGTGGTCCCGACAAGGTGTGGCTTGGCACGTCTTCCTCTTGACACATTTCTCTTTCATGCATGGTGTGTGCATATGAAGAGAACTCAGAGTAACAACGCCTTGAACTAACCTTCTTATGAAATCATTTTTAATTTGTGCTAGCAGTATCTCAAACTATATTTGTCCATTGATTTAAAATAAAATGCCCTAGGGTTTTTCCAGTGTTAAGAATTTTTTTTAAAAAAACCAATATGTATAACCCAAATATATGAGTTAGATAGACCAATCTTCTGAGTTTGCATTAAGAATCTCCATATGTTCTTAATGTATTCACTCTAAACCTTAAACAATAAATTATAATATATAGAACCATTCTGAGTGGAAAGCTGCCACCGTTTTATCAGCACTTATTGAGATTATATTTGTTGCAACTGAAAAGCTGTCACCACTCTAACAACAGCCATATTTCTGCTGCCTAACATGAATTCAAGATAGAATCTCTGTTATAAGCTTTTGAAGAAAGGAAAAGCTTGATCCAGTTTTGTGAGGCTGAGTAAAAATCACCATGGAGTAAAGAGCAAGCAAGGTCTATTATTATTCCTTCCTTTGCCTCATTGTGGTGTCCTTTTCTTCTTAGGATGATTTGGTCTTTGTGTTCTTGAAATTCTAGAAAGCCATCCATATCTCATACCAGCACTAAAGCAGCTTCATCTATTCAACCTCCCAAAACGGATGTGAAGGCTGGAAGTTGTTTGTTCTCGAGTACAGAGGGACTGCATTTTAAACCACTCTGTGTAAAACATTCAAATAAATCAGCAATAAATACTGGGGCAAGACTTGTAAAGAGTAGAATGAAGTGTCTGGCCAAGAAATAACTCTTAATTTGGAGTAAGCTTTTCCTATTGTCAACTCTCAAGTGCATCTGTATTGGTTCTTGTGAAAGTATTTCTCCCTATACCTCTGAAAGGGCTATCCATAAAACATATCATCATCATTTGCTTTGGGTCCTGTACTGGAACAAAGACAAGAGGTAAAATAATGGAATAAATATATTATCACAATCTTGTTCCATGCACCACTTCTCCTATGGAAGTAGCAGGACATTTTGATCCAATGGATTCATTACAAGGCCATGGAAGTGCAGTTACACATATCACTACATATGTAGATGAGCATTCAGTTGTGCACTTGGCTGTACATTTTATGACATGTTTGGTTGTTTATAAATTGTGCCTTTAGCTGTAATCAATGTTATACAATGTTGGCATTCAATATGCAACAGGGCTGTGCAAAAATCTGGACACAGGTCATAAGTCATAAGTGATTTGGTATATCCTTACCAACCCATGTTAGGAAGCCAGCACATCACAGCCTCTTCCACACAAACAAATTAAAACAGTCTTCTTTATCATTTTCATAAGAAGTTTGTTACTTTTGTTAAGTCCCAATAAGTCAGCTTTTTCTTATCATTGCCATTGGTAGTACTACCAAGTACCTTGCTTTTCTTGCTGTTGATTCAGGAGGAATACAGATCACAAACAAACAGAGTTTTAGGGGTTAAATGAGAAGAAGGATTCTAGTCTACTATCATTGCCATTTGTTGTGCTTTCCTTTTAAAAAACTTTGTTTGAAAAACAAAAAAAATTCCTTAAAATCTATGGATGAGTGAACGTTCTGAAACTTGGGGGCTTACAATGGTAAATGTGTGCTATAATTGTAGCAAGTTTCCTCCTGATAGCCCTGAAAATGAGGAAGAGAGGGGCGCAGAAGTGTTCCCATTGGCACAAATGGGTGAATAACAAAACGAAAAACTAACAAAACTTTTGGAATTTCATATTAGATACAACATGGACCCCTTACGAATATTTCAAAACACATTCGAACCATAACCGGGGTCTCACAAATTTTGTAAATACAAACAAAGCGGATTTTTGGCATTTTGCACACCTCTAATATTCAATAAACATACAGTACTTCTGGTGTCCCAGGGCTATGAGAACAGTGGTTTGCAGTGATCTGGGGAAGACTGTATTACTTATAAAGAGTAATCCAAAAAGGATGTTACCATCCTGGTGGCTCAATATTCTTGTGTCTATTTATTCTTGGATAGTTGTAAGTCATAATAATCATTGTCACCGGTTGATTGGTGACACAAGTAAAGTCAAAATTTAAAGTATATTACACAGGCTTTGCCTTTCTTCATTATGATGACCTCTTAAAGAAAAAGAAAATGATAATGATCACCATCATCATTATCATTACCACCACCATGTGATACTGAATTCAACAGTACTTACTTCCAGCTAGGTCTGATTTCACAAACCATAAATGCACAATGGAGCAGAAAAGGGGAAAAGAATTAACAGTACAAAGAGCTCAGCACCTGGATCCAGAAACAGAAAAATATAAAAAGCTATGTGTCTCGCTGCCGATCCAACGGTATGCCACAGTCAAACAACATTCACTCCAAGCAGCCATTTCCTTCTTTCTAAGCATTGCTCCTCATTAGTTTCAATCACTTCCATTGTTGTCTTCTTCCTTTGCCATAGAAATGATATGACAAAGAAGCCCTTCTGATACACTTTGATGCATCAACTCTCTTTTAATTAAAACTGATTTCAAGATGCCCTGACAGCCGGCTGCACGATCACATTTTAGAGAACAGCAAAAGTATTCCAGGGAATTCCATCACCTATAGCTATTGTCTCCAAAAAACACCAGGGAATTTCCTTTCTAAGTGGTTTAATTGCTCAGTAATTGCCAGACAGTAAGTCTATCACATCTGGATATGTGTCAATTCCTTTCCTGATCTCTGTTTTCTTTGGCAATCACATCAAGCTTGACAGGGTCCAGTACTCTGTCAAGCTTGATATTCAGTGTTCATGTTTGCCAGTTTGTTGGAACATAGGAAGGTGCATTTATTGTGATGGACTTATAGTAAGCTAGACACAGTTTCAAATGGCAACCCATCTGAGAAACAGTTGTGAAACTGGTAGAAAGTTGAGGTGAGTTGCAGCTAAGCATAGGTCTGCTCTCTTTTAAATGCTCAGCTGCAGGGATGCACTCAGGAGAAATATAGTTCCATCTCTGGATGGTATGATGGATTGTTAAACATCCAGGACCTGAGGCAAAATGATACCTACTGGCTTTTATTAATCTATATTGTGGGATACCTGCAATCCCAAAGCAGTGGCCCAAGGGCAAAGATAATTGCTCTTGCATAGCTAGGAAAAGAAACCCCAGCTGTACAAATCTGCTCTGCCCCGTAACACCATTGACACAAAAACATTAATTGTTAGTCCCCAGACATTTCAAGTCTGGTAGATTAAGCTCTGACTCTTATAGTTTATGCTGTATTGTTGCAGGAGCTAAAAAATTTTTCCCAGAGATTTTATTTCTTTTAAACAGCTTCAAGTGATACAGCTGTGATTCCCCATCACTTCTCAAATAATATGTCCAGTTGAGTGCACAGAAAAGCACTTCAGACCAAGAGATTAGGGATGGGGAGAGACTGACACATAAGGCAAATGTAACAGGCTAAGCATTTCAGCCTCAAAATGCACTCCTCCCTCCACATTTGCAGTTTTGACTTTGGCAGATTTGATTGTTCACGGATTTGATAAAAATATTATCTGTAGGATTCACTAGTCTTCCAGTGTAACTTGATGATTTATATCCTCCAAGATGTAGCTATTTCTAAATAGAACACTTTTTTAGGAATCTCTAGGTTCTCCAAGTTGGTTCTATGTTTAGCTTTCAGTGGAAGTTGACCATATAGTCATGCTGGAAGACCTAAAGAGATGTTCTTTCAGGTTAAGAAAATAGCAATTTATTCAATTTTTTTAATACTTTCATGGAGGTCTTAACCCCAGCAAATGTATTTGCATAGCCAACTTTGGTGTATTCCAACTTTTCTAACCAATCTGCAGGGATTCTAAAAGGCATGTCTCCAAAGTTTATGTCTGGCAACTGGCCTCTTTTTGACACCATATGTTATCACTTCAGACAGGTTGCAGATATGGATAAGAGATACTTTCCAAATCTATTTTCTCCTATTTTTAGAAATAATGGAAAGATCCCTTTTCCTAAAATGAAACTGATATCAGTTTCTCCCCTTATCCCAAAGGCAGATGGTCTGTCTTGGTCCCAATCCTGCAGGTGATCCCTCTTCCCTGAAACAGCCCAAAGAGGTTGTGTCCCATCTCAGACAAATCATTTAAAAGTGGATGGTCCTTCTGGCTCTTCCAGTAACTCAATTGCAATGCTCTAAATTTGTCTTATTAACAAATCTTGTCTTTGAACTAAGTAATTTAAAAGGGGAAAAATTTTTCACCTTGTTTGTCACATGCCATTGCTCTTTATTGCCCTAATCTTTTGTTGTTGCTGCAGACTGTGTTCGCTAATTGAATAATAAAATTTACTTAATTTAAGGTTAACCCATTTGCTTTTCTTTAAGTGAACTTCAACAAGGTGCTAATTTGGACTCAGTAAATTGGATTTGACTATTGCATCCATTTACCTTATTATGTCTATTAATTTGCCTGGTAGAAATATTTTTTGAAGATGAATGTGGCTGCCTGCTTTTTCATATGCTAGGTTACATTTATTTTTGGGGGAAAAAGTGCTGGACTTTTAGAGCATGTGGTTTTTCTAATTGATAAACATCCACACTCAAGAGCTTGCATTTATGAATGTTAATTAACTTGGCTTTTTCACCTTCTAAGCAGAAAAATGCATTTATTCAAGCACAGATTAGAAGACTTCCAGGTCATGGACATTTGCTCTATGGTTTAAGCAAGTACATCTACTTCTCAAAACATGGAGCTAAATGAGCTGTTGAATATAGTATATCCATGTATTGCCTCTTAGATGTCTGCTCCTTCATTAGAATTTCAGAGAAGTTTTATTTTTATCCTGTCTCTTCTCAGGTCAAACCTGAGCGCTACATTCCCAGGACATATTATTATTATTATTATATCTGATGCACAGCAAGGTTAGTACACAGCAAACAAGATCACTATACTGGCTTTTGTATTGGATCACACGTTGGACACTTCCCAAGTGTCTAGGACTATGTGTATTGGCAACTCATGTGTGCAGATCCCAGTAAGGTGGCCTTTTGCTGACAGATGGTGATTTTGTCAGCGCCGATTGTTTGTAAGTGCTGGCCAAGGTCTTTAGGCACTGCACCCAGTGTGCCAATCATCACTGGGACCACCTTGACTGGCTTGTGCCAGAGTCTTTGCAGTTCGATCTTTAAATCCTCATCTCGTGTAAGCTTTTCCAGTTGCTTCTTGTCAATTCTACTATTGCCCGGGATTGCAATATTGACGATCCATACTTTGTTTTTTTCCACAATCATGAGGTCAGGAGTATTGTGCTCCAAAACTCTATCAGTCTGAATTCTGAAGTCCCAGAATAGTTTTACATGTTCACTTTCTGTAACCTTTTCAGGCTTGTGATCCTAACAGTTTTTTTTTGTCACGGGCAGATGATATTTGTGGCACAAATTCTAGTGGATTATCTGAGTAACTGTATTATGCCTCTTTTTTTACTTTCTTGATTTTGGTGTGTTTTAATACTAGTAACCAGATTTTGTTCATTTTCATGGATTCTTCCTTTCTGTTGAAATTGTCCATGTGCTTGTGGATTTCAATGGCTTCTCAGTGTGTTAAAGCGCTGAGCTGCTGAACTTGTGAACCAAAAGGTTGCAGGTTCAAATCTGGGGAGTGGAATGAGCACCCGCTGTTAGCTCCAGCTTTTGTCAACCTAGCAGTTAAAAAACATGCAAATGTGAGTAGATCAATAGGTACCGCTCCGGCGGGAAGGTAACGGTGCTCCGTGCAGTCATGCCGGCCACATGACCTTGGAGGTGTCTACGGACAATGCCGGCTCTTTGGCTTAGAAATGGAGATGAGCACCAACCCCCAGAGTCAGACATGACTGGACTTAACGTCAGGGGAAAACCTTTACCTTAACCTTCTGTGTAGTCTGACATGGTGGTTGTTAGAGTGGTCCAACATTTCTGTGTTCGCTAATAATATTCTGTGTCCAGGTTGGTGCATCAAGTGCTATGGCTGATTTCTCTGGTTCTCTGCTATGGCTGATTTCTCTGCAGTGCCTTTTGTGTGCCTTGATTCATATTTGGGTGCTGCGTTTGGTGGTCCCTATGTAGATTTGTCCATTGCTGCATGGTATACGATAGATTCCTTTAGTGGGTAGGGGATCCCTCATAGTATTTGTTGAATTTTCTTGGTGGATCTGTGGATTGTTTGTTGGTTGTGTTTCTTCATCATCTTCCCTATGTAGTCAGTGATCCCCCTGATGTATGGTAAGAACATTTCCAAAGCAACCCTGCAAAGCTTCTTTCCATCTTTACAGCCAGGGCGTACTGCAGCACAAAACTCTGCTATTCAGTGCTCAACACCATTTCATCACATACTCATAAAAAGGCCGCCAAACTGTTAACAATATATGACTTCTTTCTCCTCAGCTGTTCACCTCCTACCACAACATGTGATATGCAAGAATCCTCCACCTTTGACTGCTTTTAGAGCTGACAGATGTTCATTATGCTCATAAATTGTCAAGTGCCTCACACACAGCCATCACAGTTCAAGAAGTCAATCATTAGAGTTCAAAAGCGTCTGAGCCTGCTTCCCTTATGGCGCAACTCTTGCTAGAAGTACCAATTGACATTCTGCTGGAAGACAGACATCTGAGACAAGGTATTAGAAGGATGCATGCGTTATGCAGTGAATCTAGTTTGAGAGGGACGATCAGCAAATGGAGCAAGAATGCCCAATGACCTGCAGCTTAAAATGCTCCATTGTAACGGATATGAATGCTTCCCTTTTTTTTTGCTCAACATCTGAACCTTGCTAAGTGACACAGGCCGTGCAACCTTGAACTTCCCAGTTGGATTCTAAATATCTGCAGGGCAAAAGTAGGTACCACATTGTGCTTTGGGAGAGGAATAAAATACAGTACAGTGATCTCCTTTTAAAAGAAGTCTCATGCTAATGCATTGCAGCCAAGTATCATAAATGCAGGCTGGCATTCATTATTGCAATTACAAATTCATGTAATTACAGATTCTTGTCTCCTTGTAAGCCGCCCCGAGTCCCTTCGGGGAGATGGAGGCAGGATATAAAAATAAAGTTGTTATTATTATTATTTGAAACACAACAAGATGAGTCCACAGCAGACACTCTGCTGGCTGTTGTATTGAATCACACGTCGGACACTTCCCAAGTGTCTAGGATTATTATTATTATTATTATTATTATTATTATTATTATTATTACTAACAAGAGGTATAGATCCCCCGGTGGCACAGCGTGTTAAAGCTCTGAGCTGCTGAACTTGCAGACTGAAAAGTCGCAGGTTCGAACCTGGGGAGCAGAGTGAGCGCCCTCTGTTAGCTCCAGCTTCCAACCTAGCAGTTCGAAAACATGTAAATGTGAGTAGATCAATAGGTACTGCTTCAGTAGGAAGGTAACTGTGCTCCATGCAGTCATGCCGGCCACATGACCTTGGAGGTGTCTATAGACAACGCTGGCTCTTTGGCTTAGAAATGGAGATGAGCACCCAGAGTTGGACATGACTGGACTTAATGTCAGGGGAAACCCTTACCTACCTTTACTGCAGATCCACAATAGCTCTGTGTTCAGTAAGACTTACCTACTCATGAGATACTTCACCATTTCTGACATTCCTCAACAAAGGTGTGTTAACAAACATTAGAATTTCTTCCAAAGCATTATTTCAAGTCTAGACATGATCGTTTCTCAGTAGTCCTTCTCTCAAGTGGTGGGCAGATGTGAGGGGGCCCTTTCAGTCATTGCTCCCCGTGGTGTAGTGGGTTAAACCCTTGTGCTGGCAGGACTGCTGATTTGAAGGTTGAGTTGCTGACCTGAAGGTTGCCGGTTCCAATCCAACCCGGGGGGTGCGCGGATGAGCTCCCTCTATCAGCTCCAGCTCCATGCATGGACATGAGAGAAGCCTTCCACAAGGATGGTCAAAACATCAAAAACTTCTGGGCATCCCCTGGGTAACGTCCTTGCAGACAGCCAATTCTCTCACACTAGAAGCAACTTGCAGTTTCTCAAGTTGCTCCTGGCATGAAAAAAAGTAATTGCTCCCTGGTTTTGGAACTTCTTTGCTAAGCAATCTGGGTTTCCAGCCATGAAAGCCTTTGACAACATGGTCACTTTCATTTCAGAGGGGATTCTTTTATTTATGTTTTATTTATGTGACGGAGGCTCCTTCTTTGGAGGCTTTTAAGCAGAGGCTGAATGGTCATCTGTCAGGGGTGCTTTGAATGTGATTTTCCTGCTTCTTGGCAGGGGGTTGGACTGGATGGCCCATGAGGTCTCTTCCAACTCTATGATTCTATTTTAAATACAGTACAACCCTTGTATTTACATGAGATGCATTCCTTAATTCAAGAGGAAAACATATATAAAAGCAAACCCTATTGAAATTAACAACTGACAGAAGCTTATCACAGAATCTCCTAGAGGTCCTAGAATATTCCTACACAAGACATATTTTGTCAGATGTGTGTAGATGAAACCATGGCTATGGGTCTAATAGCTATGGGGGTTGTACTGCATCATTTAATTTTTATGGATTGCTCATTGCATATGACAGTGAACAGATGGCATGTGCTGAGGTATTTCACTGTCCGCCCCACAGATCCCGCACTTTTGGAAATAATATAGATCCATTGTTAAAGCCAACAATCAAATCCGGTCCCATTTTGTCTCTGTTGAGCTGATTTTGTCTCTGTTAAACATTGCTACTGTTGTATTTGCCATTCACTTTCATACATCAGCTGCTCTATAACACCCATGCAAATGCTGCCTTCCATATTTGGGGACAAGTTAATTAATTATTGTCCTGTTGCGAGTTTGCTGGTATTTTTGGTATGCTGCAGTGAAAACGGAAATCTAAAAAGCCTAATGAGTATAGCCTGATTTATTGTTAATTAGTTTTCCCCGTTTTATATTTTTTTACATTTCGCTTAACATTAACTTCTCATGTTTGATCACAGATTCTTGTATAAATTAGAGGTTATTTTGTTTAGCAGTCTGCTGATCTGCAACTGCCTCCAGGCCTTTAGTGATACCCATTTAATATACACTCTTTTTTAATTTCTCTAGACAGTTGTATTTTTATTCTATTCCTCTCTCTTGGAGCTCAGAGATAAAAGCAGCAATGAGCTAAAATGTTATTATTATTTTATCATTTTATTCATTTATATGCCATCTTTCTTGGATGGATTACTGTAATGTACTCTATGTGGGGCTGCCTTTGAAGATGGCTTGAAAACTGCCATTAGTTCAAAGATCAGCGGCCAGGTTTTTAACACGAATTAGCTACAGGGAACATACTACCTCCATGCTAAAATAGCTCTATTGGCTGCCTATGTGTTTCGGCAAGTACAGGTTATCACCTACAATGCCCTAAATGGTTCAGGTCCAACCTATGTTCACGACCACGTCCTCCCCTATGAACCTGTTTGGACTCTAAGATATGCTGCAGAGGCCCTCCTTAATAATAATACAGTAGAGTCTCACTTATCCAAGCTAAAAGGGCCGGCAGAAGCTTGGCTAAGCGAATATATTGGATAATAAGGAGGGATTAAGGAAAAGCCTATTAAAAATCAAATTAGGTTATGATTTTACAAATTAAGCACCAAAACATCATGTTATACAACAAATTTGACAGAAAAAGTAGTTCAATACGCAGTAATGTTATGTTGTAATTACTGTATTTACGAATTTAGCACCAAAATATCACAATATATTGAAAACATTGACTACAAAAATGGTTTGGATAATCCAGAGGCTTGGATAAGCGAGGCTTGGATGAGACTCTACTGTATTATAATACTTTATTTTTATATCCCACCTTCATCTCCCCGAAGGGACTTAGTGTCACACCTCAGGTTAGCTTCATCTTGCTAAAGACATCAGGCTGCACACAGAATGTAGTCTTTTGCAGTTTATTAGGAAATAGGGAAAAAGTAGTTCATAAAAGGCAAAAGTATAGTTCCAAAAGATAGTTGCAAAACAAGGCTGTCAGAAACAAATCCATGGGAACAATAGACATAAAGAAGGACTCAATAGACACCAAAGTCCCAGAAATGAGGTTACATCCAAGCCATAAGATAACACAGGAAAGCAGTCTTGGTTCTTGATTCAAGCGAGGAATTTGCTTTGACGGAGATTTCCCTCTCAGCCAACTGCTTTAATAGCATAACATGAAGGCATTTCTTTGCCCTTTGACCTCCCTCTTATTTGCTATTCCAGACGACCATCGTCAAGGTCACAGGCTTCGTTAGTGTTATCAGGCTGAGGCTGGGAGCTGCTTTCCCTTCCTGCTTCTTGCACCTGAGAACCATCCTCATTAACAACAACATTTCTTCCTGTGGGAAAGTCTCCCTGCTCTTCATTTTCCACAGTAGGAACACCCTGCACCTGAATCCCATAATTCCCATCAGAATCATCTTGAAACTCATCCTGAACCTGAATCCCATCATCTCGAAACTGCATCCCAGAATCATCATCACAATCACACAGAGGCTGAGCAGGCTGAACCACAACACTTGGGGCGGCTTACATGGGGTCAAGCCCGGATAAAACAGCAAACAAAATAAAATGACATCAGAAAATACAGACAGAAATTAAATTAACACTCTAACAAAAGAATATATAGTAAAAACATGGATTTGGCACCCAGGTAGATAAAATAAAATGAACTGGGTAAAGTGCATTGAGTGAATATTGTAAACAAGGTAGATGATTAAGTGCTATTGTCAATAGAGAGCAACTTGGGGTGGGGTGGACCCTGTGACTATAATACACTGATAGGGCAAGATAAAGTGCACCAGATGAGGAAATTGTCAAAGATACAAGGTCTATCATGGAGATGGGAAATTCACTCTCCAAAAAGTCAAGTTTTTAGGCTCTTCCTAAATAATGCCAGGGTGGGGGCTAGCCTAATCTCCCTGGGAAGCGAGTTCCAGAGCTGGGGGGCCACCACCGAGAAGTCCCGCCTCCATCACAAGTGCAGTTGGTGGAGATGAGGGAGAGGGCCTTATCGCTGGTGGCCCCCCACCTCTGAAATGCCCTCCCCAGGGAGATTAAGCAGGCCCCCACACTATCAATCTTTAGGAAAGAGTTGAAAATTTGGCTATGGAAACAGGCTTTTGAAAATGGTTAATGTTAGCCAATGAATGGATGACTTCAATGGGAATGTTTAACTGGACTGGACTGGACTAGAGCAGTGGCTGGGGTGTTCTTAAACGTTTATGATGTACGGTGCAAGTATTCCTTTTTTTGGTTTATTTATTGATGAATGTCTTTTGTGTCATATTTAACATGGGTGTTTTCACTTTTATGTATTTTGCTTGATATTGGTTGTTTATTTAATTTATATTGTTTATATGCTTAGGCTTATTTTTGTTTTTACTGTCACATTGTAGTAGTAAGCTGCTCCGAATCTCTTTGAGGAGTGGGGTGGGATATAAATAAAGATAATAATAATAATAATAATAATAATAATAATAATAATAATAATATTTCTACAACTAATGAGGCTCAAATTTGCTAACAACAAATTTAAGAAAATTCAAATTAAACAACATACCAAAGCATTAATAAAAGTATAACTATAAGGTATTAAAATTTAAAAAGTTAAAATATTAAAACTATTAAATGCATATTTATTCTGTCAGAAGTTAACTGAGAACATACTGCAAGTTGCTTCTGGTGTGAGATAATTGGCCATCTACAAAGACGTTGCTCCAGGGACGCCCAGATGTGTTCGCATCCTGTGGAAGGCTTCTCTCATGTCCCCGCATGGAAAGCTAGGACTGACAGATGGGAGCTCACCATGTCTCGCGGATTCAAACTGCCAACCTTCAGGTCAGCAATTCAGCCGGCACAGGGATTTAACCCATTGCGCCACTGTGGCCCTCTATTAAATGCATTAAAAGGCTATATACAATTCTTAAAACTAAAAGTATTCATTCCAGTTTTCCTCCCTGCATTTGAGGAGGGTGACACTCCCTGGACTCCATCTGCCCAATTTTGACAAGGACAATCCCAATTAATTCTTTATTGTACTATCTTCTGGCTGCTTTTAAAATGTCCCATTTTATCTTCATCTTAGTTCAATTGCTGTAAACTGAGTTCAATGTGCAAAAGTAGTCTGCACTCAGTTGACTCGCCAAAGGAGAAAAGAGAGGAAGGCAGAAACATTCCCTTCCCAGCAGACTCAGGCAAAAGCAAACTGCTGCAGCCTTTCCTAGTTTGTGTGTTCTTCCTCATTACTACCGTTTGCCATCTTGGCCACACTCTGATGTTGCTTGGCCACACTTATTTCAGTGTTCATCTATGCAATGTTGGAGGGGATGCACTCTGATTGGCTTATACTGGTCTTGAGGAAGCAATTGCATCCAACGCAGAATTAATCAAGCAGTATGGCAAATAACAAAACTAACTTTCTTTGTCCAGTGCACTGTTGTTTCATGACTCACTGAGATTAGTAGACAGATCACACTGTACTATACTAGAGCCTTGGTATTGCTTCATTTGGCCATGGCCACAAGGAAATTCAGAATTGGGTATTTTGTATCTTTCGACTCCGTTTTGTAAATGTTGAGGGCACCCCACTTTCAAGGACATATTTGCGAGATGGATGCCAAACATAAAAAAGAAAGCAGGTGTTTATTGCAGTTGGGATCTTCAGCATTTAAGCTGAACTGGAGTGAATGCTCGGATGCTAGTTCTTACTCATAATATTATATTTCTAACGTTGGTTCCTAATTGATTGCCTTTGTGCTCTGTTTTAATAAAGATGTATAAGTTTGATCCCTAATTTACCATTCACCATCTTAGAAATGGGACTTAAAGAAAGGAAAACAATACGATTTCAAATACTGTATATACTTGAGTATAAGCCTAGTTTTTCAGCCCTTTTTTAGGACTAAAAAAGCCCCCCTCGGCTTATACTCGGGTGAGGAGCCTGGTTGGCTTATATTTGGGTCAGCTTATAATCGAGAATATATGGTACATTTATTATTTTTCTCTATTATTATAGGTTTTATTACATTTATTATTTTTCTCTATTATTATTGGTATTATTACATTTATTATTTTTCTCTATTATTATTACATTTATTATTGTATTATTGTTGCTACTATTACATTTATTTTACTCTATTTTTTATTATTATTAATACATTTATTATTTCACTCTGATTTTATTATTATTATTATTACATTTATTATTCTACTCTATTTATTATTACAGTACAGTCTCACTTATCCAAGCCTCGCTTATCCAAGTTTCTGGATTATCCAAGCCATTTTTGTAGTCAATGTTTTCAATATATCATGATATTTTGGTGCTAAATTCGTAAATATAGTAATTATAACATAACATTACTGCGTATTGAACTGCTTTTCTGTCAAATTTGTTGTATAACATGATGTTTTGGTGCTTAATTTGTAAAATCATAGCCTAATTTGATGTTTAATAGGCTTTTCCTTAATCCCTCCTTATTATCCAAGATATTTGCTTATCTAAACTTCTGCTGGCCCGTATAGCTTGGATAAGTGAGACTCTACTGTACATGTATTATTTTCCTGTATTTATTATTATTATTACATGAATTATTTTACACTATTATTATTAAAAGGATACATAAGCACATTTACATTGAAGAAGATGAGAATAATGATTTAATCGGAATTAGACAGTCTTATCCTAAATTAGAGCTTGATGTAAATAGTCAAAAACATTTAACCTACTGATGCCTCAATTAATGTAATTTTATGGTATCTATTTTTATTTCTGAAATTTCCCACCCTCGGCTTATACTTGAGTCAATGATTTCTCAGTTTTTTTGTGGTAAAATTAGATGCCTCAGCTTATATTCGGGTCGGCCTATATTCCAGTATATTTGGTACTTTTAATTTTAGACATCTCATTGTGTACATAAAGTATAATTAAAGAAAGGATGCTGATTCATAACCCTAAAACCACCGAGAGCCAAAATGTTGCTGATGGTGCCTGTCTGGATGCAGATACCTGTGAAAAAGTGTACATCTTTTCCTCTTTAAATGTCATGCCTGTGTGCAATTAATTTATGGTATCTGGTGCTTCATCAGTTGCTGCTTGGTTCATATTGCGTATAGCAGGTGTCACTTGGGAAAGTGGATCTCAGATACAAGATGACATTTATACCTCTGCCATTCATCACAATTCAAGAGATCATTTAAATTGCAAAGTTGTGCCCAAAAGGAGGGAAAAAAGCCACGAAGACTGCCATTGGTGCAAGCTTTTTCTGTTTCCTGTGCTGAACTTTCTTCTTCTGTGAAGATAAATAATCGCAGCGTTCCCTGATGTTTTATGTGCAGACATTTTAATCTGGAGGACTCTGGAGAATGGCTTCAGGAAGCCTTATCAAACTTCTCTCTGATATGTAATTCACTTCCTGAGAGGTTGATTCATTTCAGAGGGGAATGCCGCTCCTTTGGTGAGAAGCAGTCCTGTGCATATATCCTGATGCTCTTTGATTAGAGACTTTGCAACAAGTTGCACATTTTAAGGTACATGGAGTGTGCCGTTCTTTGAATGTCTGAAACCTTTCCCCAGGATTAAGAAACAAATAAATGCTTCAACATTCTAAAAAAATGAGATAGGGTTAAGAAGTGGGATACAGGCCTGGTATACAGGAAGGATAATAAAGGTAAAGGTTTCCCATTGACATACAGTCTAGTCGAGTCCCATCTCCATTTCTAAGCCAAAGATCCGGCATTGTCCGTAGACATCTCCGAGGTCATGGCGTACTGTTACCTTCCCGCCGGAGCAGTACATATTGATCTACTCAGATTTGTATGTTTTCAAGCTGCTAGGTTGGTAGAAGCTGGGGCTAACAGTGGGAGCTCACCCCATCCCATGGATTCAAACTGCCGACCTTTCAGTAGCCGTTTCACTCGGCTGTGTCACAGCAGCCCCTTTACCAGAAGGAGATATATATATATATATATATATATATATATATACACACACACACACACACACACACACATATATATATATATATATACACACACACACACACACACACACACACACAGTGGAGTCTCACTTATCCAACATTCGCTTATCCAACATTTTGGATTATCCAACGCAGTCTGCCTCCTGCCCAGATCCACAGTTGTTTCTCTAGGCAGCAAGGACTGAACTTTTAATGCATTTAATTTCCAACAATATTGTTATTATAAGTTCATTTTATTTATTTATTTATTTATTTAAATAAAGTTTTTTTATTATTATTATTATTTATTTACATCATTTTTACCCCGCCTTTCTCCCCGGGGGGACTCAAGGCAGCTTACAATAAATAGGCAAAATTTATTGCAATTCTATCTTTTTTTTGTAGTCAGTTTGTTAATAGCCAATGTTTTCAATACATTGCAATGTTTTGGTGCTAAATTCGTAAATACAGTAATTACTACATAATGTTACCATGTATTGAACTGCTTTTTCTGTCAATTTGTTTGATGTTTTGGTGCTTAATTTGTAAAATCATAATGTAATTTGATGTTTAATAGGCTTTTCTTTAATCTGTTGTCGAAGGCTTTCATGGCCAGAATCACAGGGTTGTTGTATGTCTTTCGGGCTGTGTGGCCATGTTCCAGAAGCATTCTCTCCTGACGTTTCGCCCACATCTATGGCAGGCATCCTCAGAGGTTGTGAGGTATGGATAAACTAAGTCAGGAAAGGAAAGAATATATATCTGTGTAGAGTCCAAGGTGTGGCAAGAGTTCTTTGTCACTGGGAGCCAGCATTAATGTTTCAGTTAATCACCCTAATTGGCACTGGAAATGTTTTGTCCCTTGCCTGGGGGCATCCTTTGTTCAGTCAAGTCCTCATTGTGTTGGTTCCCATCTACTGTTTTGATTTTGGAGTTTTGTAATACTGGTAGCCAGATTTTGTTCATTTTCATGGTTTCTTCCTTTCTGTTGAAGTTGTCCACATGCTTGTGGATTTCAATGGCTTCTCTGTGTAGTCTGACATGATAGTTGTTAGAATGGTCCAGCATTTTTGTGTTCTCAAATAGTATTCTGTGTCCAGGCTGGTTCATCAAATGCTCTGCTATGGCTGATTTCTCTGGTTGAATTAGTCTGCAGTGCCTTTCATGTTCTTTGACTCTTGTTTGGGCGCTGCGTTTGGTGGTGCCTATGTAGACTTGTCCACAGCTGCATGGTATCCGGTAGACTCCTGCAGAAGAGAGAGGATCCCTCTTGTCCTTCGCTGACCGTAGCATTTGTTGGATTTTTCCTTAATCCTTTCTTATTATCCAACATTTTTGCTTATCCAACATTCTGCTGGCCCGTTTATGTTGGATAAGTGAGACTCTACTGTATATGTAAATAAATGCATAGAATATACAGGCAATAAGGATCTTTCCTGTCAACCCAAAAGTACTTTTGAAGGTTTAAACATTTCAGGAGAAATCCACAGATGACCAGATGGTGCCTCCAGATGAGGAAGAAAGTCTCTGCAAATAGTGAAAGTTTCCACTTCTGTTCTGCTTTGGTTGTATGTTTTTATTCATGAGTTGCCTTTGCATTCTTTCATGACAATATGCTGGGTTTTCTCATTCTCTCCTTCCCTTGGGTTCCTCCCTTCCTCTTCCCACTGATTATGTGTCACATCCAGTTTCATGCAACATTTCAGAAACCGATTTTCACCGGTTTCCACTGAGCCTTTTTAATTAATATTCAGGAGTTATAGCCAATGTGCTAATGTGTGCTTTGTTTTACTACTAACAGTCCTCTTTCCTACACTTGATCTCCACTGAATCTATGTCCCGGAAAAAATAGCTGTGTTTATTGGTGGCTGCTATTTTATTTTGTTCTCACAATGTGGAAACATAGGAGGTAGTATAATAGATGTGTCTCTTAATGAAATATGCCTCATTATCACAGGATGTCTACACCCCACGCAATTGGAGAAATTGTACTGTTTAGCCGGTATTGAACAACCTGACATCCATTGGGAAATAGCAGCCAATAATGAAAGGTTCAAGGCAGTGACATCTCTGGCCCATCCTCTGTTCAGACATCAGCCAGCACAGCAATGCCTTAAATAAAGAAATAGCTTCCTAAGATCTACTGTTCTGTCACGCGCTGGGCCTGTAACTATTGCCTTTTTGTATAGGACGTATACTTTATGCCCAGCGGGAAGCCAGGGTGCCTAAAGAGAGGTTCTTGAGGATTTCCCTGAAAAGGATGGCCTTTTGAGTCTTTAATGAAATAACAAAGTCTTTATTGATGAACAAATTATAAATCTTCAAGGAGTCAAATAACACTTCAAGGTTTCCTTAATAAACTGTTGGCCCTTTCAGTCTTGTCCCCAGGGGACAGGCAATTGGCTTTGGATAACTGTGAAAACCCTCTTATAACCTCTCCCATGCTGTCTGTTATATGGGCTTAGCTATGTGGGACCCACTACCGATTCCAAAAGCATCTGGATATTGAGTGGACCTACCAACCAAGGCTTGCAGATGTTTCAGCTGGGGTTCCATGGATCTGTGGTGCTGTTCTCTCTCTGAGGTTTCTATGAAAACTTCAGGGCTGTTTCCCTCAGGAGTTATGAGGCTGAGAGGCTGTAAGCTCTCAGCCAGAGCTTTTGGGACCTTTTCCCCTGGAATTTCTGTTTCTGTTTCCTCGGATGTTCTATATCCCCGGATGTTCTATATCCCCGGATGTTCTTGAGATATGAAGCTTTTCTATGGGATGAGCTGGTCTACGTCCTATAGCTTAGCTTCCTTAAGAGAGACAGACTTAAAAATTGCTCCTTCCCTCCCAGAGCCCTGAATAAGGGGCGGAACCAAACTTAATGATGATTGACAGGCGGCTTGTCCTATGATTGCAAACATTTGCAGCAAGAAAATAAAGTCGGAGCTTCTGGTACAGCTGTACCAGCACATCTACAGAGACACTCGCAGGAACACCTCAGCAAGCGAGAGTCCAAAAGTGGCAGGCTAAAACTCAGAATGTTAATCCATGGCTGATAATTAGGCTTGTCCGATCGATGGAAAAAATGTTTCAATTCTCGTTTCTAAAGTAGGGGGTGCCGGCTCTTCGATATAGAAATTATTTCTTAATTTTTCACCCAAAATTTTTGGATATTTCCGAAAATTCGTAATGTTTCTAAAATGTTTCTAAAATGGCAGGCGCGCATGCGCAATCGCCAAAAAACAGGAAACCGGGGGGGGGATTTTCTGGGGGTCTCCTGCCCTCATTTCTTGAGTTATTCTCATCAAATTTGGTACAGTGGGAGAACACATTCCACACTCTTTGCTCAACAAATTGCAGAATGTTTCCTGTCTCCTATGATTTTTGGTGAATTTTCATATCTTTTTATAATACACTATTTTTCAATATTTGAAGAAACCTGTTCCTGGTTTGAAAGTCTTATTTCCTGTTCAATTGGGTTCTTATCACTGTAAAAGTCCCTCTTCTACTTGTGTAGACTTTGGATTAGAAATGCAGCACACGCCAAGCAATGCCTTGACAGGATTGGCAACATCCTTTGGAAACTATAAATTGCCTTTGAACCTTTTGATCAATGGTGCCACTGGCTGACCTTGTGATTGCAAAAATGAAACTCTGGCTGAGGACTTTGGATTAGAAATGCAGCACACGTCAAGCAATGCCTTGACAGGATTGGCAACGTCCTTTGGAAACTATAAATTGCTGTGGACCCTCTATTGAATCAAATCAATGTCTAACTTTGTGATTGCAGAAATAAAACTCAGCCCAAGGCTTGGGAATAGAAATGGAGCGTGAGGGAAGCAATGCCTTGGCGGGTGCCCCACGTCCTTTGGAAACTATTTCTTCCAGTGTACCCTTTAGGTTTGAAAACAATGTGTGTCTTTGTGATTGCTGCAATAACAGTCAGCCCGGGGGCTTGGGATTACAAACGGAGCGGGAGGGAAGCAATGCACTTGCAGGAACGCAGACGTCCTTTGGAAACTATTATTTTCAAGTTCCCCCCCTTTCAGGATTGCAAAGAAGGGCTGACGAAAAATTTAAGAAACAATTAGAGAATGGGCCAACGATGGTTCGAATTACATTGCCAGTTGCGCCCAGGGAAAACGTTTCAATACTCGTTTCAAAAAACGAGAACAATCCAAAATAATTACGAAACGAGAAACATAACGAAAATTTGGGCAACCCTACTGATAATAGATGAGAGGCTCCCCCCTGGGCAGACAGAAGACTGGGTGATGTGGAAGGCGCTGAACAGACTGCCCTCTGGCACCACGAGGTGCAGTGCTGATTTTCAGAAACTGGGCTGCAGAGTGGAGTCCACGACATGTGAGTGTGGAGAAAAGCAAACCACAGACCATTTACTACAATGCAGCCTGATTGTAGCACAATGGAGGGCCTTCTCACAGCGACACCAGAGGCACTCCAAGTGGCTAGATTCTGGTCTAAGGACATTTAGTATAATGCCAGATCCAACACACATACTTTTGCAATGAGAACCAGCTAGGGAACTTAACAAAATCACTGAGTACTCTACTTAATAAAATCCTACCACTGACATATCAATATATATGTTATATATGTTCAGAGTTTTCCATGGATAGGAAAACTCGAAGTCTGATCTTTTTTGGATCACTCTCTACCACTCTCTCCTGGAATTTGCTGTCCCTTTTTCCTAATTTCTTGCCCTTTGAGATTCCTGACTTTTGGACACCTCTAATTTACACCTCACTGTACCAGCAAAAGATGCCTCCTGGATCCTATGTAACTCTTTGTTAATTGAACATAAGCTTGGATCAAAAATGGTATTATCAAAACAGGATGACACATATTGGTTTTGTATCAATTAGTCTTGTGCTTTTGGAATAAACCTTGGCCCATTTTGTGTCCCGGCTTTCACTGGGAGCCCTGATCCCAGTGTCAAGCAGATTTTTGTGCGGGGAGGGGGTTCCCATTTTGTGTTCCTGAAGAAATGGAAGACATGAAAGAAACAGTGGAAACTATAGGAACAGATTACGCACACATCTCTAATATCAATCTTCAGACTTGCAGGACATGACACAAAAATGTAAAGGAGCTGCAAATATGGCTATATTGAAATAATATATTCTACACAAGAATGTCCTATTTTATTTTTGTTCTTCCCAATTCATTGAAGAATTCCCATCCCATCAGGAGATAATTCTATGAAATAGCATTGCCTTTTCCATTATGCCCTTACAATAAAAGAGAAGCTGATGGAAATCATGAGAAAAAAATGTGTAGTGATAAAAGAAACCATGTGCCGAGACCCAACTCTTTCTCATCCTTTCTTAGCCCATCTAAAATTAAGAACTGACAGTATTCAGAGCATTGATCGAACTTCTCCAAAGACATTTCTCTGAGGAATTTTATGACTATGTGTTCCTTGCCTCCACAACTATTTAGAAATTCAAGAAATAAGGTTTTATCTTGTATTGTCTCCATCTGCAAACAGGGCAGAGTGTTTTGGGACGCTATTTCACTTCCACCCATTTGGAGTACAGTTTCAGCTGATCATCTAGACAACCTTTTCTTAAGGTAAAATATTAAAACTTAACTTTGAAGAACTTTAAAGAGATTGATGTTTCCCAGCAGTGCTGTAAGCCAGGGATGGTTTTATGACAACGCAGCACTTTTCTCTCATCTACATCTGAACAGATAAATCATTTGATCTCAATGATGATTATGACCTGGTTGGAATATTTAATGCACCATTAGCCATGCTAGCATTTTACTTGATAAATCCAATCACTGTTTTTAAACAGCACATCTTCTGGAGGAGGTAGGTAAATAAATAGTTGGCTTTATTTAAGATGGTACTTCTAGGTTTATCAATGGAATTGTGTTCACAAGGGGAGGGGAAGCTGCTTGGTAAAGCTCTTGAAGATCAGACATGTCATTTAAAATTTGAATATGAAGAAAGCACACTTTGGATGTGCTCATTAACTTCAAAGTAATTGAATGTGTTGGTTTGTGCTTTGCTTATGTATTGCTGCCACTGCAATATCTCTGATTCATTTGCCTTGAACACGTTGGCACGCATGTCTCCATTGCCAGGGAAGGGAAAGGGGTTCCTGGTTCTGAAGTTACAGGTGTGTAGTATAATATGCTTTGGAGATAGGCAGATATCCTATTCCTAAAACAGCGGGGTTCACTTTGGCCTCTTCTCCACTGACATATAATCCATATTATCTGTCTATGTTTACAAAACTGTATGGCACTTTATCACTGTTCCTTATTCTATATGATAAAACACTTTAATGGAACCTGTCCCTGTCTCCTTTATTCACTCTGATTTTACCTATGGACCCTTGGGCTCTGCACTAGTCACCTCCTGTTGTGCATAAAAATTGATGCTCAGGCTTTTAAAGTAATTGTCATGTTAAGTCGTTTTTTGTTTACTGTTGAAATGTTTTAATTTACTCTTAAATTTTGTGCATGTAATATGTTATGTTGTTGTTTGGGCTTGTCCCTGTGTAAGCCGCCTCTAGTCCCTTTGGGGAGATGGTGGCGGGATATAAGAATAAAGCTATTATTATTATTATTATTATTATTATTATTATTATTATTAAATCAGACAATACGCATGATCAGCTTTAAATTGGATTAGATAAGTCTACACTGCCTTATAATCCAGTTCAAAGCAGATGATCTGGCTTTTATCTGGTAGTGTTGAAGAGGCCTTAGAATATTGGTCACGATAATTTCAGGGAATATAAATATAAAGCTTCAGAATGCAGATTATCTTCACTGAAATTGATTGTTTGAGTCTGTACTGCTATATAATACACTTCAATGCAATTAATCTGCACTCCAAAATGGCATTATATGGCAGTGTAGATCCAGCCTAAGGGTGCATTGATATTGTAGAATTAATGCAGGTTGATATCACATTAACCGTCATGAATCAATGTTATGGAACCTTGGGTTATGTAGTTTGGTGAAACATCAGTGCTCTTTGGCAGAAAAGCCAAAAAAGGTTCAAGGAAGTATAAGGAAGTGCAGTCTGGAGGACAATTCAACCCATGCAATCAGATTAATGTGTTGTTTTTGTTTTTGTTGTTGTTGTTGTTGTTGTTATGCTGATTTATATCCTGCTTAAGTGGCTAAGGGAAAAAAGGAAGGCCAGGAATTGTGGAAGTTGAAATCCAAAACTCCTGGAAGGCCAAAGTTTGCCCATGACTGTTATAGAGTTTGCTATATATTCAATGTTGTGGTTTTTTCCACTTCTTTTCCACTTCCTTTCTTGAAATTTCTTATTTTCTTTTGTTTTATAATTTATGTCAGTTTTATTGTATTTTAAAACTTACCATAAAACAAAAAGCAAATTTAAAAAAAAATAGAATTTGGTAGGTTTTTTGTTTGCAGTGGAAAGAGAATTATTAAAATTGCTCGTTGTTTCCTTTGAGAAGAAAATTAGCGAGGAATTACATTCTTAGAATACACAGAGATTCAAAGTCAGACTATTAAATGCTCAAAGGCTTCTGCCTGGATAGGAGAAATCAGTTTTCTCACATTTGTTTGGGAAAAAAATCACATTGTATTGATGGGAGAAATGTGTGGGTGTGACAATGTTCTTGTCCAAAAAATAGGAGCCAAATTAAATGCATACCTATTACTATTCTGTAGCAAACAGTTTGTTTTCAAAACTGAGTGGGTATGTTACAATATAAACCCCACCTGGCTAGTTTCCAACAGACCTCACAACCTCTGAGGATGCCTGCCATAGTGTGGGTAAAACACCAGGAGAGAATGCTTCTGGAACATGGCCATACAGCCCAGAAAACTCACAGCAACCCAATTAAAATAATATTTGAATGAAGGAAAGTGCCATTCCCAGAGGGTGGGGGGAGCAATATTGTTAGACACATGTGGGAAATAAACTTTGAATTATTTAGCAAAGTTTTTAAGTTTTAATATGTTTTGATGGATTTTAACAAATTTTTTAGTGCTGTTTGTGTTTAATTCTGTTTTAATGTTTGTATGTTTGTATATTTTCAATTGGATATCAGTGCTTTTATGTCAAGGCACTGAGTCTGTTTGGAGAGAAAAAGCAGGGTATAATAATAATAATAATAATAATAATAATAATAATAATTAAAAAAATGATAAATGTGGAATCAGCAATGTTAAGAAAATTAAGTGAATAATATCCTGTTTGTACTATGATTACTGAAAATAACATTATTCTACCTTTATTTACAATTTTAAAAATACATTTCTTTGGAGGACAATTCCACCAAAATCATATCATCATCAACATCCTAATGCAAAAGCAATGATTTAAAAGTAGGACAAAGTTCAAATTCTTCATCTTTTGTGGGCTAAATTCTTAACTGAATTTCTTGATTTGCTGAATACTGAATACAAGTTAGAATGCTTTTAAAAGGGTGGAATCAGAATTTGAGATTCTTCGTGCACGGTTCTACAATCCCCAGATGAATAAAAACATCTGCAATTGCAAAAGAAATTTTAGAGTGAGACAGACATCAAAGGGTCCATGTCAGGGTGAGCATTAAGCAGAAATGTGTTCCTTAGATTTGCTTCTGAGCCTTAAATTGCAAGGATGTATATAAAACTTGGAAAGGGTTCACACAGGCATATACCTTACTTGAGCTTTCTCACCATGTATTTATTCAGTGCTGAGATGAATATACTGTACGAACAATCACCATAGTCTTTGACATTTAGTGGTATGGAAGCTCAGTCACCAATGACTCCATTGTGATGGCACATTTGAGCATGCAAAGCATCAAACTGGGATGAATGCACATTAGGAACCAACCTGCCATCCAGACTATAAATAATAACGTCCACAGGTGATCAAGTGCTTAGAATGCAGAGCTATCAGTTAGAATGACGTGCAAAGATTTTGGATGCTTTTTTTCGTGTCAGGAGCAACCAGAGTTGCTTCTGGAATGAGAGAATTGGCCGTCTGCAAGGACGTTGCCCAGGGGATGCCCGAATGTTTTGATGTTTTACCATCCTTGTGGGAGGCTTCTCTCATGTCCCCGCATGGAGCTGGAGCTGATAGAGGGAGCTCATCCGCGCTCTCCCCTGGTGGGATTCGAACCTGGCAGCCTTCAGGTCAGCAACCCAACCTTCAAGTCACAAGGCTTTTATCCCCTAGGCCACTGGAGGCTCCAGACTATCAGACTAATAGTCAAAATGTTGGAGACTAGTCAGGAGGGGAAGGGAAGTAAAGGAGAGAATTCCAGGAGAGCAATAAAACAAGCCTTTTGTTATTATCACAGCTTATGATAAGGTGAAACATCCGTAGGTACCCGTTTGTGGGTCCGTACTATGCAAATGGCCATTGCAACATGTGCGTAGCAAACAAAGAATTTTATATCTCGGCTTATCTACAATTGACCAATGGCTGAGGGTCTTTCCCACCGTCCACACCTACTTGGCACAAGTGATACCAATGACCTAACTTGTTTACTCTGAGCTTTCTTCTCTCTCTCTGGACTTCCTGAAGGAAGGCACAAGTTCACAGGAAAGGAGGGGCACAGGACCTGTGTTCCACATACTACTTTGGTTCATACAAAGTGCCTATATTGTCTATATAAAGGCTATATGATATATGCAGAGGCAAAGCTATATAGGCAATAGTTTACTATTTTTCTGGCTTATGGTCCCTACAATAAAGCAATCTTCAAAGCACCAGGTACATTTAAGTCAGATTCAAACATTTCTAAACTGAGCCCATATTCCTTTACCAGTGAGACTACACCAGGTTGAACAGGCTTCTTCTCTATAGTCTTACCAAGGGGAAAAATATTATCTAGAGGAGGAGAGATTTCTTTCAGATAGAAGAAGGCTCACAAGACTTTCCTGAGCTGTAAATCGTGCATTGCTCTGGCTGGAGATGGTTTTGTTGAATGGCCAGAAGGGAAATGGTGCCAGGTTGCATCAATATGTGGATATACACCTATCACATTGCACTGAAAAGTTTCTTCTATCAGGGGCCTCATCTACACTGCCATGTAATGCAGTCAGAAATTGTATTATATGGTCAATGTAATCTCATATAATGCTTGCAATTCAGTGTCGTTACACTGCAATACAAGATTCTATACCGATCATATAATGCCGTTACACGATGCATTATATGGCAACGTAGATAGGGCCATAGACAGGATGATATGGTTCAATAGATTTTTTTTGTCCCAACAGCAAATTGAAATAATAATAATAATAATAATAATAATAATAATAATAATAATAATTTCCATGTCAGGAGCGACTTGAGAAACTGCAAGTCGCTTCTGGTGTGAGAGAATTGGCTGTCTGCAAGGACGTTGCCCAGGGGACGCCTGGATGTTTTTATGTTTTTACCATCCTTGTGGGAGGCTTCTCTCATGTCCCGGCATGAAGCTGGAGCTGAAAGAGGGAGCTCTTCTGCGCTCTCCCCGGGTGGGATTCGAACCTGGCAGCTTTCAGATCAGCAACCCAACCTTCAAGTCACAAGGCTTTAATCCACTATTCCACCGGGGGCTCAATAATAATAATAACAATAATAATAATAATAATAATACTTCATTTGTATTCATCCCTACATTTATTTGTATTTCCTTTTCCGGCTCTGAGAAGTGGTGCTCCAGCTCTGTGGGGTGGTGCTCATCTCCATTTCTAAGCCAAAGAGCTGCCATTGTCCATAGACACCTCCTAGGTCAGTGGTTCTCAATTTGAGGTACCCAGATGTTTTTGGCCTACAGTCTCAGAAATTCCAGCCAGTTTATCAACTGTTAGGATTTCTGGAAGTTGAAGGTCAATAACATCTGGGGACCCCATGTTTTTGAACTGCTAGGTTTGCAGAAGCTGGGGCTAACAGTGGGAACTCGTCCTGTCCCATGTTTTCGAACTGCCAACCTTTCGGTTAGCAAGTTCAGCAGCTCAGCACTTTCATAGAATCATAGATCATAGAATCATAGAATAGTAGAGTTGGAAGAGACCTCATGGGCCATCCAGTCCAACCCCCTGCTAAGAAGCAGGAAATCGCATTCAAAGCACCCCCGCCAGATGGCCATCCAGCCTCTGTTTAAAAGCCTCCAAAGAAGGAGCCTCTACCACAGCCCGGGGGAGAGAGTTTCACTGTCGAACAGCCCGCAAAGTGAGGAAGTTCTTCCTGATGTTCAGGTGGAATCTCCTTTCCTGTAGTTTGAAGCCACTGTTCCGTGTCCTAGTCTGCAGGGCAGCAGAAAACAAGCTTGCTCCCTCCTCCCTATGACTTCCCTTCACGTATTTGTACATAGCTATCATGTCTCCTCTAAGCCTTCTCTTCTGCAGGCTAAACATGCCCAGCTCTTTAAGCCGCTCCTCATAGGGCTTGTTCTCCAGACCCTTCATCATTTTAGTCGCCCTCCTCTGGATGCTTTCCAGCTTGTCAATATCTCCCTTCAACTGCGGTGCCCAAAATTGGACACAGTATTCCAGGTGTGGTCTGACCAAGGCAGAATAGAGGGGGAGCATAACTTCCCTGGATCTAGACGCTATACCCCTATTGATACAGGCCAGAATACCGTTGGCTTTCTTAGCAGCCGCATCATATTGTTGGCTCATGTTTAACTTGTCCACGAGGACTCCAAGGTCTTTTTCGCACACACTGCTGTCAAGCCAGGCGTCCCCCATTCTGTATCTTTGATTTCCATTTTTTCTGCCGAAGTGAAATATCTTGCATTTGTCCCTGTTGAACTTCATTTTGTTAGTTTCGGCCCATCTCTCTAGTCTGTCAAGATCGTTTTGAATTCTGCTCTTGTCTTCTGGAGTGTTAGCTTTCCCTCCCAGTTTTGTGTCGTCTGCAAACTTGATGATCGTGCCTTCTAACCCTTCGTCTAAGTCGTTAATAAAGATGTTGAACAGAACCGGGCCCAGGACGGAGCCCTGCGGCACTCCACTTGTCACTTCTTTCCATGATGAAGACGACGCATTGGTGAGCACCCTTTGGGTTCGTTCGCTTAGCCAATTACAGATCCACCTAACCGTAGTTTTGTCTAGCCCACATTTTACTAGTTTGTTTGCCAGAAGGTCGTGGGGGACTTTGTCGAAGGCCTTACTGAAATCCAGGTACGCTACATCCATGGCATTCCCTGTATTGACCCAACTTGTAACTCTATCGAAAAAAGAGATCAGATTAGTCTGGCATGACTTGTTTTTGGTAAATCCGTGTTGACTATTAGCAATGACTGCATTTGTTTCTAAGTGTTCGCAGACCACTTCCTTAATGATCTTTTCCAGAATCTTGCCTGGTATCGATGTGAGGCTGACCGGACGGTAATTGTTTGGGTCGTTCTTTTTTCCCTTCTTGAAGATAGGGACCACATTCGCCCTCCTCCAATCTGCTGGGACTTCTCCCGTTCTCCAAGAACTCTCGAAGATAATTGCCAGTGGTTCTGAAATAACTTCCGCTAGTTCCTTCAATACTCTTGGATGTAGCTGATCTGGCCCTTGGGACTTGAATTCGTTTAGAGCGACCAGGTGTTCCTGGACAACTTGTTTCCCTATTTGGGGTTGGATTTCCCCCAATCCTTCGTCCATTCCATGTTGCTGAGGTTGAAGATGGCTTTCTTTTTGTGAGAAGACCGAGGCAAAGAAGGCATTAAGCAGTTCTGCCTTTTCCCTATCCCCTGTCACCATCACCCCATCTTCTCCTTGCAGTGGCCCTATCGCCTCCTTTTTCTTCCTTTTTCTACCAACGTAAGCAAAAAAGCCTTTGTTGTTTTTAATGTCCCTGGCAAGCCTGAGCTCATTTTGAGCTTTAGCCTTGCGAACCTTTTCCCTACAGGTGTTGGCTATATATTTGAATTCTTCTTTGGTGATTTCTCCCCTTTTCCACTTCTTGTGCATGTCACTTTTGAGCTTTAGCTCAGTTAGAAGTTCTTTGGACATCCATTCTGGCTTCTTTGCACTTGTCTTATTTTTCTTCTTTGTTGGCACTGTTTGCATTTGCGCCTTGAGTATTTCACTTTTGAAAAACTCCCATCCATCCTTAACTCCCTTGTTTTTTAATACTGGCGTCCATGGAATGCCGCTCAGTAATTCCTTCATTTTTTGGAAGTCAGCTCTCTTAAAGTCCAGAATGCAAGTTTGACTTGTCTTAGTTTCAGCATTCCTTTGTATTTCACCTGTTGCGTCACTGTGGGCTCTGAAGGGTTAGCAAGTATACTAATATACTCAATTATAAGCCAACCTGAATATAAGCCGAGGCACCTAATTTTACCACAAAAAACTGGGAAAACATTGACTCCAGTATAAGCCGAGATACCAATAAAATTGCATTAATTGAGGCATCAGTAGTTTAAATGTTTTTGAATCTTTACATCAAACTGTAATTTAAGATATGACTGTTCAACTCTGATTAAATCATTATTTTCATCTTCTTCAATGAAAATGTGCTTATGTATCCTTTTAATAATAATAGAGTGAAATAATATATGTAATAATAATAATAATAATAATAATAATAAATGCAGTAAAATAATAAATGTAATAATAAATAGAGTAAAATAATAAATGTAATAATAATTAATAGAGTAAAATAATAAATGTAACAATACCAATAATAATAGAGAAAATAATAAATATACCATATATACTTGAGTATAAGCCGACCTTAATATAAGCCCACTAGGACCCTCACCGAGTATAAGCTGAGGAGATTTTTTTCAGTCCTAAAATAGGGCTGAAAAACTAGGCTTATACTTCAGTATATGCTCCCCCCTGTGGTCAGAATCGAACATCCCCTCAGGGATGTCTCTGTCTTGGTTCTATGTGTATATGGGCATTGAATGTTTGCCCTATATGTATATAATGTGATCCGCCCTGAGTCCCCTTCGGGGTGAGAAGGGCGGAATATAAATATTGTAAATAAACAAATATATAAATAAATAAATATACAGTATTTTCTTATGTTTAGTTTCAGTTCTTACGGTCAATTGAATATTTTTAATGTAACTATCCTTGGCTCACATTTGTGGTAGTGTTCCTAAGGAAAAGACACTACTCGGTGCACATTTGGAGATATCTTTATGGTTCCTGGTCACCAGACTTCTTATATAGGATTGTGGGGCCCTGTGGCTTGGTACAAACTGCCATCAAGACTAGCAAGACATGCCCTTCTGAAATTATGGGGCTATGCATGGAATGGCTTCTATAGGACTTTCCTCCCTATTCCATCTTTCTACCGGCTTGGATGAATCTGACTAGGTAACTGGTGGTGTGGGATAACCATTCCAGATATTTTCCTCTTCTGATGACCATTTTGCTGTGTTCAAATAAAGTTGGTCCTTGTCCATTCTGGCTCTTGTTGACTCACCATTTCCTTTCTGGTTTTATCTGGAAAAAAGGTCATTTAGAAAACTATATCCCTTTGCTACCCCCAAAGGTAACAATTTGCACATTACTACCTCTGCAGTTACTTTTTTAATGTACTTTTCACACTTTATAATGTACTTTCTGTGCACAGAATAGCCAAAGCTCTCTTGGCAATTCACAAGATAATATTAAAGTTAATAAAGTTAATGGATACGAGGTAAGGAGAGGAAAGACAGAAGGAGGGAAAGAGAGAGGTGTTTTTCATCCAGCAGAATGAAAATTGATAGGTGGCCAAGTTTTCTCCTAAACTCGTATACCCATTATTATTTCAATATGCAGCACTTTCCATTATCTCTAATTCTTTTATCAAAATGCCACATCTATGTTAAATAATGGTTTCTGTCCCCACGGTAGAACAATGTCAAATGAACATTTTGTAAACAGAATTCCCATTTGTATGAGCTCTGCTGGAAGAACATTTGGTTAAATGAATTGAACAGCAAATTTATATGTTTGCTGTACCGGAGGTATAGTCATGTTGAATTCAGAAATTGCCATCCATTATTGTTAACCAATGCACTATACATTTTCCTTGTCCCTAGATCATCATAATGTTATAGCAAAAATATAATACTTTGGCTAAAATATATAATTTTAATCTTCCCCCCTTCTTTGCCACCAATTCTTCCCAAAGGGTAGGGATAGCAAACACATGATCAGATGCCTCTGTGGCTTACACCAATTGATGTTTTCTATTAGGACTGAATTAGCCTCCTAACTGGGAAGGAAAATGATTAACTTCACTATGAGTAATGTGTACATACCCATTTGTGGATTAATTGAGGCTGCCCTCGAGTCGCCCCTATTGAAACACTAGCATTATGGTCACACATAGAGTCATTTCATATGGAAAATGTTGCCATAGTAATGCTGAACATTTTATACTCCCGGGAGAATGTCAAAATCCTCTTCTTCCCCCGCCCAATATTTAGGCACTCAGTGTTGCTCTATTAGCTGAGCACTTTTGCTATTTAGCAGAAATAAGGGGGAGCAGAGATTCAAACAAAGGGAGAGAATTCTAACAAATATTTTCTGCATTCATCCAAACATGAAACCACTATGTAGCTGGCTGATATTATACTTCAGCTAAGAAGCTACAAGGCTAGAGATAAATCACAGATAGGTAGGTGCAGCCAGGAAATCAGAAGACGTTTACTTCTTGGGAAGAGAGCAATGGCCAACCTTGACAAAATAGTGAAGAGCAGAGACATCACACTGTGATCGAGGTGACCACCCTCCCCCCCAGGACTTTGTAAAAGATAGTTCAAAAACCAAGACTTTCATGAATTGTAAAATCATGCTGCTAAAACTCCACTTTTATGAATTTCCATATTGGGTTCCCCAGATGTTGTGAACTTCGTTCTTATCAAATGTTTTCAATTGTTTATATCATTCATGATTCCCCTTTATGCAATGTAACCCACCTTTATGGATTCTCCCTTATTTCCTCGAAATCTATCTATCTGCCTATATGTATTTGTACTCTTTGGGATCCCCGGAAAATATGTATTTTTCCCAGCAGGGTTTATATTCCAACTTTATTTTATTTTTCATTTTATTTCATATAATTTGTCAAATCATGAGATCAAATGGGAAATATTTTGACCCCAACATGAACCCCATTTCCTATGACCCAGGCTTCCCTTCCCAAAAACAAAAGGATAATCTGCCACAGTTTAACCCAATCTAATTCAGATTGCATGGACAATATAAGGCTTGAGTCACTGAATTCGGAGTGTTGTCCTAAGGTGATTCGCCCCCAAGGCAAACATTGTCATATCTCATCCTAAGGAAATTCCAGGACACCTCAGGAAGGCGCCCTGTGGAGCCTGTCAATTTTGGCTCATCAACACCCATCACCACTTCCCCCCTGACACCCCAAGGCATATCTAAAATCTGTATACGTGACAGGAACCCTTGATTGCTGTCATTAATCCCTTTAGAAATCGGCCGGACAGGAATTAATCTGATCTTTCCTGCCCTGTCACTTCATTGTTCCAATAACTCCCGCCTTCCCCTTCCTGATTGGCCTGGGTAGAGACAAAAAGCAGCTTCCTATTGGGCCATGCGGAGCAAGGCGGGAAACGAAAGCCCGCCTCATTCAACACTCTAGCCTATCCGCGATCAGATGGGCGGGGGAGCGGGGCGGGAAATTCAAGGGGCTGTCAGACTGAAACATTGTATAAATATGGCTTTATTTTGGTTATATGGTACCCTAGTAGACTGAATGATCACTACTAGAGTCCTTTTCAGCTGAATCGCTCAATAAAGACTCCTTGGCGGATTTTCCTTCAACTTTGGCGGACCATCTTCATTTCGGCTCCAGGTTGTATTGTGGCTCATATTCTCCTATTGGCTCCGCCAAGGTCCGTTCTCTCAGGACTGGATCGGCTCTCTCCTTAAGGGGCCCGATCCCCTAAAAACGCGGTTGACAACATAATTTGGCTTTACCACGAAGGGACTTGCTTGGAAGTTCCAAAAATCAATTTTTAGGCTAAAATTCCAAGCGGCGACCTTGGTCCAGATATTCTGGAACAGGTTGGGGAGAGAAACGGCTGCAAGGAGGGCCCTCCGACCAACAATTTGACCTCATTTCACATCTAAATTTCTCTGGCAGTCCCTTTCTCTCTCTAGATCTGATTCAGGGTACTGAACCAAGGAGCCAGATAGGAGGAAGCAGATTTTTAGCTCCTCGAAGGAAAGGCGCCAACGTGAAACACGAGACGCCCTGAAAAGGAACCGGTTCCGTTGTTAAGACCCAGGTGGGCGGAGCTCTGGAGGTATTGCACTTCGGATCAGGGCTCGGCAACAAATTTCTGGTGAAACGCGGGAACATCTGGCGCCTGACAGCATGTGAGAGCAGTCTAGCTTGCAAATTGCAGGTTCAAGGATCGTAGGGTAGGGGAACAGTTGTGCTCCCGGGTCACCTGCGGATTCCACGAACGCTAGCCATTCAGCCTTAGTGGAGGGAACTCTTGAAAGGACGAGCTGCATCCTGACCGGTTGGGTGAGTCGTTACTCCATTAACTGTCGGTGTGGGCAGGGGCTGAGCTAAGGATGGGTGTTTGTTCAGCATGTCTAGGGTGTCCCACCCCAGCAGACATCCCCAGGGATTCTCCATTGGGCAAGATCCTGGCCAATTGGGGTGGGCTTGCATCGAAAAACATGGTGCAGGCCAGGTTGGGCTAACTCAGCGCGCATAAGTGGCCCCTTGTGGCCCTTGAAGGGGGAACAGCTTGCCCCCCCTCCGCTTGAAGTCGCCGAATTAAAGGTGACTCGCCATGGGGAGGGCAGGTGGTTCCAGCTTGCTTATGCGATGTTCATGGCCCAAAAGCCAGGGAGAGAATTGGAGGGGGGAGGGGGTCCACGTCTTCCCATGCAGAGATTTGGGCTCCAAAAACAACCCCCCCAAAGATTCCTCTCTAGACCCTTTCCCCTTACCCCCTCCTCCAGAGGATTTTCTGGACACATTTGCTTGCCTTCCCCCCCCACCCCATCAGCCCCCTCCTCCAATCCCTATCCCTACTTTTTCTCCTCACCCTGAGTCCTACACTGATCCAGGACTCCCAAATTGGCCTTCCAAGGGAACCCTTACTTCAGGGATCCCCCCCCCCAAGAAATTCTCCTCCAGAGAGTTCAGCCCAGTCTAACGTGGAGGAGGGCTCCCAGCCCCCTCCCCTCTCACCCCGAAACACACCTGATCCAAAACACTGTTTCTCTTCTCAAGACACACACTCTCAGCCATTCTTCACCTCTCCACCCCCCCAACCGAATCCCTCTAAGCCTTTTCCCATTCCACCCTAAAACTCCTTCCCCCTTGCGCCCCCCCCTCCCTTAATCTCTCTCTTCCTCTCGCTCGTCCTTTTGGCCAGAGGAACAGGGGGAAAGGAGGGGCCGTGGGGAGATGAGGATCATCAGGGGAAGGAGGAACTGACTGTTCAGAGACCATAAAACATCCATTGCCATCCTCTGTTTTATCTGAAGCCTGCATATTGAGTCAATAGTTTTCCAAAGAATCATTTTCCCCTCTCTCCCTCCTTTTAAAAGCTATCTATTTTTGAATTTTTTTTGAGTCACAGTTCAATCCCCTTTTTCCCCTCTTCTTTTCTGTTTGTTTTCAAAACATTACCCATAACTCCAGAAACTCCCCAAAGATCCCAGAGGAACATAAAATTTTAGACTGTCAATTTGCATTTTTGTTGGTTACAATTTGCAAGTGGGACCTTTGATCTGGCATTCTTTCAAAATCGTCAGGTCACATCTTGAAATTAGCACAAACTAAAGGATCCTGTGTCCCCAAAGACTCCTTTCCCTTTTTCTCTTTTTTTTCACCTAATCTGTCACGACCCAGGCTGCAGAGCACCAATAACCATACACAGAGGCCAGAATCTAACTAATATCTTTATTAAGGAATTGTATAAGGTAAATAAAAGCAAGTGTAGGAAATAGTTCAGGAGTAGACCTTTCAGGGAAGGTCAAAATTAGTCCAAAGAAACAATGTCCAATATGAAATATTAAGGTCCAAAGTTGTAATCCAATAACCGAAACACTCACTTCGCCAAGCGAAGTGAGGGGAGATGACAAGGTCCTTTAGTCCATGAAACTTGAGCAAGGCTAGGTAATAACTTGATACTTGGAACACAAGGCTTGAACAAGGCAACAAGAAACGAGGAGCAAAACCAAGATCCGTGGAATTTACTTGGCAAGGTCCGGGAAGCAAGGCAAGATCCGTGGAAGTAAACAAGGCTGGGAACGAAGGCTTGGAAACAGGAACAAGGCTTGGAAACAGGAACGAGGCTTGAAAACGGAGTAGCTGTCCACACACGCTACTCCAGTAGCTGACGAATTGACTCCGCAAGATTCCAAAAGGGGCAAGGAACCTAAATAGGGCCTCGTTTCCCACCAGAGAACACTTCTCTGGGGAAACCAGAAACGAAAGTCAATCTCTGTGTCCAGATGTATGACTCCCTAAAATTTCTCATGGAGCAGGCTTAATCATCAGAATGCTTTGCTGCGATTCTCAGGCTTCGGCGATTAGCCTGCTGAACTCCTTTTTGTTGTAGATAATAATTACGGCGAGAAAATGGGGGAGATTTTGACTCAGGGCTTGTTTGGCAGATTTCTGGAATACAAACCTCCTGCAGGTGCAAGGGCTCTAATTCAGGCTGGGAAAGTTCCCTTTCTGGCTGAAAAGGTGGAAAACCCAAGTTTTCCTCTTCATCTGTCACAACAGCACTAGGAACGGGACTACATGGCCCATGAGTCATCACACTATCCCCCTCCTCAAGCCCCCTCTCAAACTGGGACTCTCTTCCCAAGGCGCGAGGCCGCGGCTTGGCGGGATAGGTCTGATGGAAACGGCGGGTTAAATCTGGGGCATGGACTGTGGAAGCGTCTTCCCAAGAGCGTTCCTCGGGACCAAAACCCACCCAGTCAATGAGATATTGAAGGCGGCGGCGGCGAAAGCGAGAATCCAAAATGTCCTGAACCTCGAATTCCTCCTCCCCATCCACCAAAATAGGAGTGGGGGCCGGCCGGTCTACATCAGGGCGCACACCTTCCGCCGGAAGGAGCAGAGAGCGATGAAACACTGGATGAATGCGCATAGAGCGTGGGAGTTGGAGTTTGAAAGTCACGGGGTTAAGTTGCGCCACCACTGGATAGGGACCAATGAAACGGGCATCTAACTTCCGGCAAGGGCGATGGGAGGGCAAAAAGCGAGTGGACAGAAGAACCCGGTCTCCTACCTTGATTTCGGGCCCCGGCTGGCGATGTTTGTCCGCGTGACGTTTATAGTCCTCCTTGGCTTGGTCTAGTTGCTGGAGCAAAAGTTGTTGCACCGCTGTGAGTTCCTGCAGCCAGTCTTCGGCTGCGGGAACTTCTGAGGTTTCAATGACAGGAGGAAAGAAACGTGGATGGAAGCCGTAGTTTGCAAAGAACGGGGTTTCTTTAGTCGAGGCCTGGACACCATTGTTATAGGCAAACTCTGACAGCGGTAACAGGGAAGCCCAATTGTCCTGCTGGTAGTTCACATAACAGCGAAGGTATTGTTCCAGAGTGGCATTGGTGCGCTCAGTTTGCCCATCCGTTTGGGGATGGTGAGCCGAAGATAAACGAGAGTCTATGCCCAATAGTTTTTGTAGTGCTTTCCAGAAACGAGAGGTGAATTGGGACCCACGGTCTGTGACCAAACTCTTGGGCAATCCATGCAATCTGAAAACATGTTGAAGGAATAAATCTGCAGTCTCTTTGGCCGTGGGAAGGCCATCGCAGGGAATGAAATGGGCTAACTTAGTAAAAAGGTCCACCACCACTAGGATTGTGGTGAATCCACAAGAAGGTGGTAGATCAGTGATAAAATCCGCAGAGATTATTTCCCATGGGCGAGATGGGGTAGGGAGGGGATGCAGAAGCCCTGAGGGCTTTTCCCTTCTTGTCTTGGAGCGCTGGCATACTGGGCAGGTGTTGACATATTTTTCCACATCCTTGCGGATCTTGGGCCACCAGAAATCTCTTAGGATCAAATGCATGGTTTTAAATAGTCCGTAGTGCCCTGCTGGCTTGCAGTCATGACACAGACGAAGTGCTTTTTCCCTGCCCGGTCCTGGAGGAATGTAGACATGATTTCTATAGCAGAGTAGCCCATCCTTAAGCGAAAAGGGGAAATGTAGTCCTTGGCGAAGTTGGTCCTGTGCCCAGGCATCTGCTTGCTGACTAGCCCTGATTTCCTGAGCACAAAGGGGCCCTGGAGTAGAGGGAGTTGATTCAATGGGAGTGGATTTGGTGTTTCCCACTGTGAGCGTGGCAAAGTTCTCGGGCTGTAGCAGCTGGGACTCAAAGGTCTCTTTGCGCCCTGCAGCATATTCCGGTTTCCGTGACAGAGCATCTGCTTGCTTGGTCTGGGCTGGGGTTACATAATGGATTTGGAAGTTAAAACGTTCAAAGAATAAAGCCCAGCGTTGTTGCCTCTGATTTAGCTTGCGGGCAGTTCTTAGATGCTCTAGGTTCCGATGATCAGTATGGACTTCAATGGGAAATTTGGCCCCTTCTAACCAATGTCTCCAAGTTTCGAAGGCTGCCTTTATGGCCAAAAGTTCCTTTTCCCAAATAGTGTAATTCCTCTCTGGTGCGGTCAATTGACGGGAATAAAAGGCACAAGGGTGAAGATGATCTCCCACTGGTTGTAGGAGTACAGCCCCAATCGCCACATCGGAGGCGTCCGCCTGCACGACAAAAGGGGTTTCAGGATCTGGGTGCTGAAGGATTGGCTGGGACGTGAATAATTTCTTTAGTTGCTGGAACCCTTTCTCTGCTTGTTCTGTCCAGCGGAAGGGCTGTTTCCCCCGGATGCAGCTGGTGATTGGATCAGACCAGCGGGCGAAGTCTGGAATGAACTTGCGGTAGTAGTTCGCGAACCCCAAGAAACGTTGCACCTCTTTCTTGTTGGTTGGCGCCCGCCATTCCAATACTGCTGCAACCTTTGCCGGGTCCATGGTGAGCCCTAGTGGCGAGACACGATATCCCAGGAAATCTACCTCTTGTAGATCAAAAGCGCATTTTTCCAGCTTGGCATAAAGTCCATGGTCCCGCAATCGTTGTAACACCATTCTGACGTGGGTCTCATGTTCTGATTGTGATCTAGAAAACACCAAAAAATCGTCCAGGTAGATAATCAAGAACCGGTCTAGATAATCCTGAAAGATATCGTTGACAAAATGCTGGAACGTTGCGGGAGCTCCACATAAACCGAAATTCATGACCAGGGTTTCGAATAAACCGAATTTAGTCTGGAAGGCAGTCTTCCACTCGTCCCCTTCCCTGATGCGAACTAGATTATAAGCTCCTCGTAGATCCAGTTTGGTGTAAACCTTAGCCCCTCGAAGCCGGTCTAAGAGGTCCGAGATCAAAGGCAGGGGATACCGGTTTCGCTTAGTGATATTGTTCAATGCTCTATAGTCCACCACCAAGCGTAGGTCCCCTGACTTCTTTTTCACAAACATCACCGGGGAAGCGGCTGGGGATTGAGAGGGTCTGATAAACCCCTTGCGGAGGTTTGTCTCTAAGAACTCCCTGAGAGCTTCTTGCTCTGGTTCAGTCAGGGAGTAGAGGTGTCCTCGCGGGATCGGGGCCCCCTCCACCAAGTCAATGGCACAGTCATAAGGTCTATGTGGGGGTAGTCTCTCGGCTTCTTTTTCATTGAATACATCCCAATATTCTGAGTACTTCTTGGGCAAGGTGATGATGGGTTCAGCGTCTGTGGCATGGCAGACCTTGGCTACAAGGCAATGGTTTTGGCAATATTTTGAAGCAAACAGTTCAGTTCTCTGTTGGACCAGGAGATGTTTGGGTCGTGGAGTGTCAGCCATGGAATTCCCAAAATCACAGGGAAGTGGGGAACCTCGGTAACAAAGAAGGAAATCTCTTCCATGTGTTCCCTTATCCACATTCTGGTGGGCTCCGACCACTGGCTTACTGGACCTGTCTTGAGGGGGCGGCCATCGATGGCTTGCACCACACGGGCATTCTTGAAGTCGTGATATTGTAATCCCAGAGAGTCGGCATACTCTCTATCAATGAAGTTGTTTGTGGCTCCTGAGTCTATCATGGCATGGACCATGACGGGTCCTTTTTTCACTGACCACAAGGTGACCACTAGAAGAAATAGGACTCCGGTTGGCGGCTCTTGAGTGGGGTTTTTGACCGGGTTGGCGAGCCTCTCTACGCCCGGTCGCTGGCTTCCCCCGCCGGCTGTGCGCCAGCCGCCTCAGACGTCTTCGTCTCCGTGGAGGACGCCGCCGCCAGACGAGCGGCGGGCTTCCCTTTGGCTGGACACTCTCTGGCAAAGTGGCCCCCGTTTCCGCGGTACCAACAGAGATTTAGGCGTTGGCGGCGGGCCTTCTCGGCGGCATCTAACCTGGGACGCACATTGCCCAACTGCATCGGCACCTCCTCGCTTCCTCTGGGGTATGGGGCTGGTGGCGGGGGTCTCCACACTGGACGCGGCTGGACGCCGGTGGGAGCGGGAGGTCTCGCTCCGGTCCTACCGCTCTGGCCTCGGATCCATTGTCTTCTGTTGGCAATCATGACTTCAGCTCGTAAACATTGATCAATGAGTGCTTCAAGAGAGTGTGGAGGATCCACCTTGGAGATTTCCTCCAGCATCTCGATATTGAGACCCTCCCGAAATTGTCCTCTGAGGGCTATATCGTTCCATCCGGTGTTATGGGCCAGCACTCGGAACTCGGCTATGTACTGGGACATGGGTCTGTCCCCTTGGGAGAGGCGCCGGAGTTTGTGGCCGGCTGCCTCCAAATTGTCCTCAATCCCCCAAGTCGCCTTAATGTGATCTAAGAATTGTTGCGCTGATCTTAGATGTGGGGAGTCTTGGTCGAACAGTGCCGTCGCCCAGTTGGCCGCTGGCCCGTCTAGGAGACTGTAGATCCACGCCACCTTGATGTCTTCTTGGGGAAACCCGGCATTACGGGCCTCTAGATAAGCCTGGCATTGGCGACGGAAAACATGTACCTTAGAAGCTTCTCCAGTAAACTTGGTTGGCAACGCCAGGGCCGGGAGACGGATTCCGCGTTCCTTCAATCCCCTTATTTCTCCCTCCTGCGCATTGAGCTTATCACGGATGCGGTCCACTTCATCCTTGTCGATGGTGTAGCTGAGTGGTTGGGCCCCCGGTCCGGCTCCGGTAGACATTCTGGCCTAGGTTAATTGGTGCTTAGGGTGGCGGAGTCAAACTGTCACGACCCAGGCTGCAGAGCACCAATAACCATACACAGAGGCCAGAATCTAACTAATATCTTTATTAAGGAATTGTATAAGGTAAATAAAAGCAAGTGTAGGAAATAGTTCAGGAGTAGACCTTTCAGGGAAGGTCAAAATTAGTCCAAAGAAACAATGTCCAATATGAAATATTAAGGTCCAAAGTTGTAATCCAATAACCGAAACACTCACTTCGCCAAGCGAAGTGAGGGGAGATGACAAGGTCCTTTAGTCCATGAAACTTGAGCAAGGCTAGGTAATAACTTGATACTTGGAACACAAGGCTTGAACAAGGCAACAAGAAACGAGGAGCAAAACCAAGATCCGTGGAATTTACTTGGCAAGGTCCGGGAAGCAAGGCAAGATCCGTGGAAGTAAACAAGGCTGGGAACGAAGGCTTGGAAACAGGAACAAGGCTTGGAAACAGGAACGAGGCTTGAAAACGGAGTAGCTGTCCACACACGCTACTCCAGTAGCTGACGAATTGACTCCGCAAGATTCCAAAAGGGGCAAGGAACCTAAATAGGGCCTCGTTTCCCACCAGAGAACACTTCTCTGGGGAAACCAGAAACGAAAGTCAATCTCTGTGTCCAGATGTATGACTCCCTAAAATTTCTCATGGAGCAGGCTTAATCATCAGAATGCTTTGCTGCGATTCTCAGGCTTCGGCGATTAGCCTGCTGAACTCCTTTTTGTTGTAGATAATAATTACGGCGAGAAAATGGGGGAGATTTTGACTCAGGGCTTGTTTGGCAGATTTCTGGAATACAAACCTCCTGCAGGTGCAAGGGCTCTAATTCAGGCTGGGAAAGTTCCCTTTCTGGCTGAAAAGGTGGAAAACCCAAGTTTTCCTCTTCATCTGTCACAACAGCACTAGGAACGGGACTACATGGCCCATGAGTCATCACATAATCCCTTTGGGCAACCCTGCAAAACCCCTCCCCTTTTTGAACGCTCTCTCTCAGCCTCACCCCCCCTCCACTCCCCATCCTTCTACTCTCTCAGCCTCATCTCTCTCTGGGGGTTATTGTGTATTTATGGAAAACCTTCCATCTTCAGGGACAGCTGAGTCCTGCCGGGGGCTCCCCTGTTCTCTGAGTAATATTCTTTGTTTGTTGTCCTGATTTTGGAATTTGCCTGTCTTTTAAATGTTGGGAGCCAAGTTTGGTTCCTTTTCATGGTTTTCTTCCTTGATCTATCTTTTCTGTTCCTGTCTCTCTCTCTCTCTCAGCCCCCATCCCAGCCGTTCCATTGAAGCCTGATGCCCCCCCCCCCCCAAAATTGTATCTGCCCCTGCCACTCAACTCCTGCCACATTCAGAGTTTTCCTCAGATGGGAAGAATCACCCCACCATCCCCCCTCCTTCTCTTGCCCCCACCAGGCTCTCTCTCTCTCTCTCTCTGCGCTCATTCCTCTCTTGGAGAGAGAGGAGAAGGAGGGGCTGCGGGGAGATTGTGCAAAGAGGACACTTTTTTTCTCTTCCTGTTTTTGGAGGGGCAAAGGGGGGAGAAGATTCAGTCCTGAAGCCTCCCACCAAGCAAATCAAACCTTCTCCAACTTGATATTCTGCCTTGCCTACCCTCAAATTGTACCCTTTTTTTCTTTTCCTCTCTCTCTCTCTTCCCCGGCCTGAGTGAAAATCTCTCTCTCTCAAATCTCAAATCCATTTCTCCTCTCCTTCCTCTCTTCTCACCTTTTAAAATCCCTTATTTCCCTTTGTTCCCATTTTCTAGACACTATCCCTAACGTTTTACCTCAGTGTTGTCTTATATTTTCTTTTGGTCCTTACAAAGGGGGGGGGGGGGGGAGGGGGCCATTCCTTTAGCCGCTTCTGTTTCTTAATTTCCCCTTTTCTTTCTCTCCCATCTGGGAAGCATGGCAAAGGATTTGGGTGGGGGAGGGGGACTCCCAGAAAAGTGTTGGTTAAATTTTGTGTGTTTATGTAATGTGTGGGCTGTAAACTCTTCTCTACTCATCCCTTTGCCTTAAAAGCCACCAGTGATATATAGTTTTCTGGGAAGGAGGGCTGGAATGGACTAGCTTAGTGCTATGCTCTCTCTCTCTCCCTTTTCTTCTGTGCCATCTCACCTCCCTATTTTCAAAGGTTCAAGCCCTAATATTTTGTGACCCCCCCCCCCCCAGAGAAATCCTGCTGCTTCTGTGGTTTTAACTTTTTCTTGTCTCTCTCTTCTCAAACCTCCCTTATCTTAGGGAGAAAGGGGGGTGGGGGGTGGAAGAATGCATGTATTTTTCTATATGTGAGTTTTTTTCTCTCTCTCTCTCCCTTCCACTTCATGTTTTCCTAGGCCAAAATGCGCTTCAACATTCTCCTTTTTCAAAGCTTTCTCTCCCCCCTTCCTTCCCCTGTGAAGGGAACTCCCAGCATCCCCATTTCTCCTTATAAACATACAGTCAAAATCCTGGTTTACTTTTATAGTAAAGGCACTCTTTCACTCTCCACAGTTCCCCAACAATCTCCTTTCTTCCTTTCGGGTCCTTCTCCCTCCCTTTCCCTGAGTGCATGCGTGTGAATGTTCTAAAAATCCCTCTAACTGCCTTTAAAATATGAGGGGGGCATTAGAGTCCAGGGGACCTTCCAGGCACAGCTGAAGAGATCCAGAGGACCGGACCCAACCACCTGACTGAGGACATCAGACCAGACTGCAAGACCCATAATCCATACCTGCCACCATGAACAGTTCTAAGACTTGGGTAAGGGCTCTCGGAGTGCGCTGTGGATTTCATGCAGCAGCTAGAACCCAGAGGCCATTGGAGATGGTCCTGTGAGGGTAAGCCCGGACCCCCAGTCACCCAGAAGAGACAGCCTCACCTGTGGCTGATCTGAGACCCCTACGGGGGAAGCAGCCCCATCTGCCTGGCTCAGGGGCTAGAGACTAAGACACTGCTGAAAGGATTCTTGCACATGGCAGGCTTTTATGGCCAGACCACCGTATGGTGCCCTCCAGCTGGCCTGGTTCTGCCCTGGCAAGGGGCTACTGAGTGCAGGTCTGCCTTTGACGCTGCCAAGGAGGCCCTCATGACATCACCAGGGGACAGAATTGGCCGCCATGGCAGAAGATGTCCCAGAAGAAGTGAACAGGATTCTACCAGTGACCACCATGAGGGAAGGATGTTCCACTTTCACCAGAGCTGTGCCAAAGAAGGACCCCAGGACTGCTGGAGCCCTCACAAGGTATGAGTGACTTCCCTGACTAACCCCACCATGGGAGGGAGGGGGGGCTTATAATCTGTCCTTAGTTTCCCTAGGCACTCTCTCCTTTCCGTCTCCTCTGTTGGAGTGCTGGACCTGCCTGCAGTCACCAGGAGGCGCCGTGCTGTGAGGTGCAGAAGCTGTGCCCAGTTGCCCCCAGCTGCCAACTACAAAGGGGGGCCCAAGCTGCAGCCAAGAAAAGGCAGCCAAATGGGAGTACTGCATCACAGCCTCCATCATCCCCAGCCCTCACCACCTCCACCTTCATGCTCCACTTCCCATGACTCCAGACCAAGGGACATCTGCTTCAACACCATGGGATCACCCACCACTGACTGAACCTCAGCTTTCACCTCTTCAAGCTCCTGCCCTCCAACAAAAGTCACAATCTGATCTACGAAGGCAGAGGCCCTGCATGCAGTGAAATGTCGGGGCTTTGGGAAATGTTCATAGCCATTTCCAAGCCCCGAAGGGGGGAAAATGTGATCGAGGTGACCACCCTCCCCCCCAGGACTTTGTAAAAGATAGTTCAAAAACCAAGACTTTCATGAATTGTAAAATCATGCTGCTAAAACTCCACTTTTATGAATTTCCATATTGGGTTCCCCAGATGTTGTGAACTTCGTTCTTATCAAATGTTTTCAATTGTTTATATCATTCATGATTCCCCTTTATGCAATGTAACCCACCTTTATGGATTCTCCCTTATTTCCTCGAAATCTATCTATCTGCCTATATGTATTTGTACTCTTTGGGATCCCCGGAAAATATGTATTTTTCCCAGCAGGGTTTATATTCCAACTTTATTTTATTTTTCATTTTATTTCATATAATTTGTCAAATCATGAGATCAAATGGGAAATATTTTGACCCCAACATGAACCCCATTTCCTATGACCCAGGCTTCCCTTCCCAAAAACAAAAGGATAATCTGCCACAGTTTAACCCAATCTAATTCAGATTGCATGGACAATATAAGGCTTGAGTCACTGAATTCGGAGTGTTGTCCTAAGGTGATTCGCCCCCAAGGCAAACATTGTCATATCTCATCCTAAGGAAATTCCAGGACACCTCAGGAAGGCGCCCTGTGGAGCCTGTCAATTTTGGCTCATCAACACCCATCACCACTTCCCCCCTGACACCCCAAGGCATATCTAAAATCTGTATACGTGACAGGAACCCTTGATTGCTGTCATTAATCCCTTTAGAAATCGGCCGGACAGGAATTAATCTGATCTTTCCTGCCCTGTCACTTCATTGTTCCAATAACTCCCGCCTTCCCCTTCCTGATTGGCCCGGGTAGAGACAAAAAGCAGCTTCCTATTGGGCCATGCGGAGCAAGGCGGGAAACGAAAGCCCGCCTCATTCAACACTCTAGCCTATCCGCGATCAGATGGGCGGGGGAGCGGGGCGGGAAATTCAAGGGGCTGTCAGACTGAAACATTGTATAAATATGGCTTTATTTTGGTTATATGGTACCCTAGTAGACTGAATGATCACTACTAGAGTCCTTTTCAGCTGAATCGCTCAATAAAGACTCCTTGGCGGATTTTCCTTCAACTTTGGCGGACCATCTTCATTTCGGCTCCAGGTTGTATTGCGGCTCATATTCTCCTATTGGCTCCGCCAAGGTCCGTTCTCTCAGGACTGGATCGGCTCTCTCCTTAAGGGGCCCGATCCCCTAAAAACGCGGTTGACAACAACACTTGCAACGAAGGCCCGCATAGTTAAAACAATGGTATTCCCCATAGTAACTTATGGTTGCTAGAGCTGGGCCATAAGGAAGGCTGAGCGAAGAGACGCTTTTGAACTTTGGTGCTGGAGGAAAATCCTGAGAGTGCCTTGGATCGCAAGAAGGTCCAACCAGCCCATCCTTCAGGAAATAATGCCCAATGGCTGCTCACTGGAGGGAAAGGCAAAGCTGAAGTATTTTGGCCACATCATGAGGAGACAGGAAAGCTTGGAAAAGATCGTGATGCTGGGGAAAATGGAAGGAAAAAGGAAGAGAGGCCAACCAAGGGCGAGATGGATGGACGGTATCCTTGAAGTGACTGGCTCAACCTTGAAGGAACTGGGGCGGTGACGGCCGACAGGGAGCTCTGGTGTGGACTGGTCCATGAGGTCATGAAGAGTCGGAAACACTGAATGAATAAACAACAACAACAACAACATTTTCTCAATCGATATACATATGTCAAACCATTTTCTTTTGTCTTTGATCCCACTGTTCCTGTATTCTGGATTATTAAGACTACTTCTGGATGTAGAAAACATAGGTGTTTGATATGAAGTTGTGAAGGGGCTTTTATGCATGAGCCAATTGATCCCAGTCTATGCTAGTTTTGCATGGAAGTTTATCACATTTTTATTTCTGCTTTCATGTATATTTTAGGGGCCAGAACATTTCCTGCCTTACATTTGCTTGGCACTGAATTAGAAGGAAGAAATAATTCTGAAATATAGTTCAAAAGAAATTTAAAAAAATCCTAAATTGAGACAAATATATTGTATTAAATTCCTCCATTCCTCCAAATAGAGATACTGGTTCTAAATATAAACCACCTCATGTTTCCATATTATATAATGCATGGTGTTTTAACTCATATTTTATTAATAATAATGACTGATAGCTGGACGTAAAATCCTTGAGGAGATACAAGACAATGCCTGTCTCCCACAGATTTATTATATGTCTCACATAAATGAGTCAAATCACGTTAAATATATGGGATGCGATGGAGTTGTACTGCCTGAATGTATAGAGATAGGATATGAGTTTGGCTTTCAGGATTACCATGAATAGAGATAGTAAAGGTAAAGGTAAAGGTTTCCCCTGACATTAAGTCCAGTCGTGTCCGACTTTGGGGGTTGGTGCTCATCTCCATTTCTAAGCTGAAGAGCCGGCATTGTCCATAGGTCATGTGGCCACTAGCATGACTGCATGGAGCGCCGTTACCTTCTGCTGGAGCAGTACCTATTGAACTACTCACATTTGCATATTTTTGATTTGCTAGGTTGGTAGAAGCTGGAGCTAACAGTGGGTGCTCACTCCGCTCCCCGGATTTGAACCTGCAACCTTTCGGTCTGCAAGTTCAGCAGCTCAGTGCTTTAACACAATGGAACACCGGGGCTCCATGAATAGAGATATAAACAAAATATTAATATATTATTATTGGTGAGTGGGTAGGGCCCTATTTCCTCTCAAAAATTGCAGAATTCCCTTAGCGTCATCATTTTATGCACCCACCCTAATATGAGGGATAATTTAATGAACATATGTTTGGAATTTCAGCCTCATCTTCCATTTATCTATCAAAAATTACATCTCTATGTCAGAAGACTATAAACTTCATAGTACCTTAGTATACCATAAGTGATAACTTGTGGCCAAATATGGTTATCTTTCAAAGGTAGAGTCTTGGTGGTGGGCCTGTAAGTGAGTGTGAAGACCTGTTCTGGATCCACAAGGCCTTTTACATTGAAGACATAAATTGAGTATATAAATAGAGAGAAATTTCATGGTATTATTATTAATTTCATGGTAGTATTATTATTATTACTATTATTATTATTATTATTATTATTATTTGCGACATTTATATACCGCCCTTCTCACCCCGAAGGGGACTCAGGGCGGTTTACAAGTATATATACATACAATATATTATATTATACAACTATATTGCAATATTATTAGTAATATTGCATGTAATATAAATATACAATTATAATAGTGAATTATAATAATTATTACATTGTATTACAACATAATATTATTAATATTATATATATTCATGTGTGTGCGTGTGTGTGCATGTGCATACACATACACACACATATATATACACAAACACACACACACACACACACACACACACAAAGCATGTTACTGGTAGGAGGGGCCTTCAGCTGGAGCAAGGAGACAAGATGGAGACTGTCTTTGCTGGCTCCCTCTCTGCTCTGGCATCAGAGTATGTATATATATACACGCACACACCTTAATATATATGAGAGTCTTCCTTGGTATAGTTTTTCAAGTACTGGACTTAGGTCACATCCATAGAATGCATGCAGTCTGACATGGCTTTAAGTGCCCATGACTCAATGCTATGGAATTATGGGAGTTGCATTTTAGTGAGGCATCAGCACTATTTGGCAGAGAAGACTGAAGGCTTTGTAGAATTACGACGCCCAAGATTCCATAGCCTTGAGACATGGGACTTAAAGTGGTGTCAAGCTGCATTCATTCTACAGTGTAGACCCAGTCTAGGACACTGAAAGGCCAGAGTATGAATTGCCACCCACCCATAGAAATCCAAGTTACCATCTTTCAGCTTCAAGGTTAAAGGCCCTCTGAATGAATTAGCCAATAAATCCCAATGATAGGTTCGCCTTACTAAAGAAATGACTTGAAGGCATGCAGCAACAAGAAGTGCGCCAATTGTATATTTATATGTACAGTAGAATCTCACTTATCCAAGACTCGCTTATCCAAGAATTTTGCTTATCCAAAGTTCTGCCACCCATTTAGCTTGGATAAGTGAGACTACTGTATATTTTTATGAATGTTAATTGTATTTATTTTTAATTGTTTGAATGTTCTGTATTATTTTTATATACAGTAGAGTCACACTTATCCAACATAAATGGGCTGGCAGAATGTTGGATAAGCAAAAATGTTGGATAATAAGGAGGGATTAATGAAAAGCCTATTAATCAAATTATGTTATGTTTTTACAAATTAAGCACCAAAAACATCATGTTTTACAACAAATCAACAGAAAAAGCAGTCCAAAACATGGTAACGTTATGTAGTAATTACTGTATTTATGAATTTAGCACCAAAACATCGCAATATATTGAAACCATTGACTACAAAAACATTGGCTACTAACAAATTGTCTGCAAATAAAGTTAGAATTGCATAAAACGAACCTACAGTAGCAACATTGTCAGAAATTAAATCCATAAAAAGTTCAATCCTTGCTGTCTAGAGAAACAGTTTTGGGTCTGGGCAGGAGGCAAACTGCGTTGGATAATTCAGAATGTTAGATAAGCGGATGTTGGATAAGTGAGACTCTACTGTATGTGTTTTTATTGTAAGCCGCCCTGAGTCCCCTATTGGGTGAGAAGGGTGGGATACAAGTACTGTAATAAATAAAAATAAACAATAAATAAGTGTGCATAAATTTGAACTCGAAAGGCATATTTTTGTTTCACTGCAAGTTTTAATTCCTAGAGACCCAGGAGGAAGCCACTTTTAGCCATTTGCATTCAAGATGGACATTCCATTGGCAGAAGTGTTTGTTTTAGGAGATGAACAATTTCTTTTTCCTTCTCTTATGAGACTAGAAAAGCTGCTCAAGAGCCTTGGGAGCAGATCTTCAAGTAGCAGGGACGGCAGGAGAAGAGAAGAAAATACTAAGGCACAAGCAAATTTTTGTTAGTGCAATAGACACAATGGGGTGACCAACATGCCTCTAAAAAGTTGGAACAAAATAAAGACAGAAATGTTCAAATACAGGTAGCATAAAATGCCATTTGGAAAGAGAAAGACTCAGGGTTCCATTAAGCAACAAGGAAGCGCTTACCTGGAATGGCACCCTCTGGTATAGATTAAGATCTGCCTAGTTGCTAAAGTTATGGCCTTGATAGAGTTATCTAGATTAAAGTATGCAAGGAATGAATCCATAGACTCCCTGTTTCAATTAAAACAAGGGGAAAAAAGAAAAAGGAAGAAAGTTTGCCCAGGGAATTATTCAACAGCAATAAAAACAAGCATTTTTGTCTTCATAATTAATACAAAACTACCGTCTTCAAAATTCCTGTCCTTGAGCAGATTTTCATGTGACTTTAATCAAATGCCATTTAAACTTGAGTTCCATTCAACAAATCTCTAGTGAATTTATATTAATTTTCAATTAAACTTCAAGTAAACCAATTAGCATTTTCATTTTTAAAGAGCAACAAAAGTAGAATCGGTAATGAGTCTCCTCAGTTGGCCACGCAGGAATAAATGGACGGGAATTTCTACTCCTGCAGATCTCTGCACAACTTATTTCTTTTAGTTTTATGCAAACTTTATCTTGAGTTCCTTCACCACCAAAATTCAATTTCCTATAGCATCTTCCTTTTTCTCCCTAGCTATCCTGTCTCTACGCAGAGCCAAAATTACCCTGTAATGAAGCTACAACCCATCTTAAAGCCTTTCCAGGATCAAAACATCAGTAATATTCCAAGATTGCTCAGAATGTATTTGGCTAACCCAGGAACTGATGGAAGAGCTGGGTTTCAACAATGAGGTTGAACATCCAGCAATACTGGATTACCAGGTATTAAAGATGTCACCACATTTCTTACAAGCACATTTCTCTATGTACACATTATAAACCCAATGCTTCCCAATGTATACATTTTTCTGTATGCATTTCTTGATTGGGATGGTACATCCCAACACTGGAAGAAGTCCAGAAATCCAAGGATTATTGTGTTCTGCTGAGTCACAAGTTCAGATGTGCACATCAAATGGATTTAGATAAAATATTTTTATCAATAAAAGCTAACTGGCACAACTTGAGGATCACAACCAGACACAGTGAAGACATCTGCCCTTGCGTTTTGTTACTCTGCTGCTGAATACGCATGCCCAATGTGGAATATATCTCACCACGTTTAAACAGTGGATGTGGCTCTTAAAGAGACATTAATTATCACAGGATGTCTGTGCCCTACACTGCTGGAGAAATTATATTGTTTAGCCAGTATAAAGTTAAAGGTTTCCCCTTGACGTTAGGTCTAGTCAAGTCTGACTCTGGTGGGTGGTGCTCATCTCCATTTCTAAGCCAAAGAGCCAGTGTTGTCCATAGATTTCTCCTAGCTCATGTGGCTGGCATGACTGCATGGAGCACTGTTACCTTCCTGCCAAAGTGTTACCTATTCTTTTTGATCTGCTAGGTTGGCAGAAACTGGGGCTAACAATTGGAGCTCACCTTGTCCCATGGATTTGAACTGCTGACCTTCCACTTAGCAAGTTCTGCAGCTTAGTGGTTTAACTCACTGCGCCATCATGATCCCTTCGGGAAGCAACAGCCTGTAATAAAAGGACTAAGGCATTGACATCTCCGGCCCATCCTCTGTTCCAATATCAGCCAGCAAGCCAATGCCTTAAATCAAGAAAATGATTCCTAAGATCTACAGAGACACTCACAGGAACACCTCAGCAAGCAAGAGTCCAAAATTGGCAGCTTAAAACCTAGAACCTCAATCAGTGGCTGATACCGGATGAGAGGCATCCCCCTGGGCACACAGAAGACTGGGCGACTTGGAAGGTGCTGGATAGACTGTGCTCTGGTACTACGAGATGCAGAGCCAATCTTAGGAAATGGGGCTACAAAGTGGAGTCCATGACATGTGGAGAAGAGCAAACCTCAGACCACTAGTACAATGCAGCCTGAGCCTTGCCTCGTGCACAATGGAGGACCTTCTCACAGTGACACCAGAGGCACTCCATGTGGCCAGCTTCTGGACAAAGGAAATTTGGTTTAATGTCAAGTTTTTAACTTTGTTTGTCGTTTTTCTATACATTATAACTGTAATTAGCTTCTGACATGATAAATACATAAATATAACATATTATAAGATGGAAGCCTTCTCCAAACCATATTTACCTCCATCTGCAATCAGGCGCATCACTGCATTGTCCTTGCATGCATTATAAGGAAGAAGTGATAGTCTAAGGAGAGGATGGGATGGTAATTGTGTAGCAGTAGTAAAGACTGGTTTTATCTGACTATGCATGCTGACTAAAAATTCATAAATTTCTCAAACATGAATGAATTTTCATCTCTTCTATGAGAAAAGGTGTCTTACCATATTGAGAAAAATATGGCCCCTACATTATAACGTTGTATTTTGGAACTGATTTGTGAAAGAAATGCGTCTGTAGAAATGAAAGAAAACATTTCCCTGGTTTTGACACACTGTTGGGTTTTGTTTTTGGTTTTTTTGCACAAACAAGCATGCCATTTGTATAAACATGTTATTTGTGAAAGTTGGCTCTGAATAAGATGGGAGAAAACATCTTCAACTTGCCTTGGATTCTTGCCTAGCCTTCCCCTCAAATTCATTTTACTAGGAAAGAAGCTCCTTTCTGCAATACACAAGTAAGAAAACTTGGTGAAGAGATGGGAGAGATTCATCAGCTTGAAAATAACTCACTGCATATCCGGTGCATATCGCTGAGTCTCTAAATCAATCTAATTTATATAATTGAATGAACAGATCAGTCAAAACAACCAAGGAACAAACAATTGCAATTACACCAAAATCAACTAACCAACTAATTGAAGTGAATGATGTATCAACACGATTTATCATTTTCAACCCTACATTGCATAAAACAGCTGCAGATGGGGTTTTTTTCTGGCCAACACCACCATTGCTTTCAGTGCATAATTACATGAGAATGAACCTCCAAATGTGCACTTATCTCATGATTTATTTTTAATTTACTAAGAAAGATAAATCCATGCTCAAGTGGATCTGCAAAGAAAGACCTACTCTTGTGGCTGTGTGCATGTGCATTACCTTCTGGTGATATACTGTGAACACCCTCTAAGTATGATCACAAGCATTTCAGCTTTCTATTAGACTCATATGTTACTAATTTTATAGCTTTCCAAAGTGTAGGACATTCACATGTGCACTGTGTTCATGATTACAAAGGCCTAATCTACACTGCCAGTTTTTGAATGGAGATTTTTTAAATTGTTTCAGAAGCAACTTGAGAACATACTGCAAGTCGCTCCTGGTGTGAGAGGCTAGGCTATCTACAGAGATGTTGCCATGGGGAATGCCCCAATCTATTGCTGGGCAGCTTCTCTCATGTCCCCACTAGCGAGAGCTGACAGATGGAAACTCACCCTGTCTTGTGGATTCGAACCGGCAACCTTCAGGTTAGCAACCCAACCTTCATGTCAGCAGTTCAGCCGGCACAAGGTTTAACTCAGTGTGCCACCGCAGCTCCTTGAATGGAGATTAAACACATTGAACTGGATTATAAGGCAGTGTAGAACCAGCCGATGAAAGCGTTAATCCATGCAAAACACGCTGAAGGTACATCTAATTCAGTCATGGGAGAACTTTGGTCCTCCAGGTATTTTGGACTTCAACTCTCACAATTCCTAAAAACTGGAAAGATGGCTGAGATTTCTTGGAGTTGAAGTCCAAAACACCTGGAGGGCTGAAGTTTGCCCAAGCTTGATCTACACTGTAGAATTAATGCAGTTTGAGCCCACTTTTACTGTTATGTCTCAGCTATGGGATCATGGGAGTTGCACTTTGGTAAGCTCCTTAGCTGTCTTTAGCAGTCATTGCTAATAGCCAACACGGATTTACCAAAAACAAGTCAAGCCAGACTAATCTGATCTCTTTTTTCGATAGAGTTACGAATTGCATCGATACAGGGAACACTGTAGATGTAGTGTACCTGGATTTCAGTAAGGCCTTCAACAAAGTCCCCCACGACCTTCTGGCAAACAAACTAGTAAAATGTGGGCTAGACAAAACTACGTTTAGGTGGATCTGTAATTGGCTAAGCGAACGAACCCAAAGGGTGCTTCTTGGAAAGAAGTCACGAGTGGAGTGCCGCAGGGCTCCGTCCTGGGCCCGGTTCTGTTCAACATCTTTATTAATGACTTAGACGAAGGGTTAGAAGGCACAATCATCAAATTTGCAGATGACACCAAACTGGGAGGGATAGCCAACACTCCAGAAGACAGGAGCAGAATTCAAAACGATCTTGACAGATTAGAGAGATGGGCCGAAACTAACAAAATGAAGTTCAACAGGGACAAATGCAAGATACTTCAATTCGGCAGAAAAAAATGGAAATCAAAGATACAGAATGGGGGACGCCTGGCTAGACAGCAGTACATGTGGAAAAGATCTTGGAGTCCTTGTAGACAACAAGTTAAACATGAGCCAGCAATGTGATGCGGCTGCTAAGAAAGCCAATGGGATATTGGCCTGCATCAATAGGGGAATAGCATCTAGATCCAGGGAAGTCCTGCTCCCCCTCTATTCTGCCTTTTGGTCAGACCACACCTGGAATCACACTGTGTCCAATTTTGGGCACCGCAGTTGAAGGGAGATGTTGACAAGCTGGAAAGCGTCCAGAGGAGGGCAACTAAAATGATCAAGGGTCTGGAGAACAAGCCCCATGAGGAGCGGCTTAAAGAGCTGGGCATGTTTAGCCTGCAGAAGAGAAGGCTGAGAGGAGACATGATAGCCATGTACAAATATATGAGGAGAAGTCATAGAGAGAACAAGCTTGTTTTCTGCTGCCCTGCAGACTAGGACGCAGAACAATGGCTTCAAACTACAGGAAAGGAGATTCCACCTGAACATCAGGAATAATTTCCTCACTGTGAGGGCTGTTTAGCAGTGGAACTCTCTGCCCCTGACTGTGGTGGAGGCTCCTTCTTTGGAGGCTTTTAAGCAGAGGCTGGATGGCCATCTGTTGGGGGTGCCTTGAATGTGATTTTCTGCTTCTTGGCAGGGGGTTGGACTGGATGGCCCGTGAGGTCTCTTCCAACTCTACTCTTCTATGATTCTATGATATATAAAAGAGTGATGGCATCACGGCGACCCACAAAACAACAAAACTACAGGCCCCCCAACCTTGAAATTTGACGACACAACCCATCATCCACGGCTCTAGGTTGATACAACAAAAAGAAAAGAAAAATAAAGTCCTAATTAGAAAGAGAGGAATAATTGCTTTTATCCAATTGCTGCCAGTTAGAAGGCTAAGCTCCTCCAACTTGGTCTCCTAGCAACCCAATAAAAAATAATAAAAAACACTAAAAAATAATTAAGAACACTAAAAAATTAATGCAATAAAATACTATAACAGAAAATAACTAAAAATAATACAAGAAAATAATAAAATATAATAAATAAAAATATAACTTACAATAAAATTAATTTAATAATACAAATATCGTCAAATAAAAATTACACAACAATTTTTAACCAATACCACTACAACTCTGCCACAGCAACGTGTGGCCGGGCACAGCTAGTGATTCTATGATTCTTTGTCATTGAGTACTGGAACTCCCATGAATTCACTGTGGGTCCTTCCACACTGCCCTTTATCCCAAGATCCGATGACAGATTGTCTGCTTTGAACTGAAATATATGAGTCCCCACGGCCAGATAACTTGGGATAAACAGATAATCTGGGTACAGATCCTGGGATATAGGGGCAGTGTGGAAATGTCCTGTGTTGAACCATGACAGTTGAAGTGGAGACAAACTGAATTCATTCTGCAGTGTAGATGAACCCTCAATGTAGGCTGGTCAAAAATACCTCTTTATCACAGATAGACAAAATCATTGGTAAAATTTCCTACCCAACTTTGAAGGGATCAGGCAAAGTTGCTGCTCAGGTGAGTGGGCCAAAATAATAGGAAACGGAAAACGAGGCATCAGTTTATACACTTGGGGCACTTCCACACAGCCCTGTAACTCAGATTATCAAGGTAGAAAATCCAACAATATCTGCTTTGAACTGTGTTATCTGAGTCCACACTGCCATATATTCCAGTTCGAAGCAGATAATGTGGGATTTTATTCAGTTATGTGTCATTCCATGCCACACTGTTGTGCCATTTTGTGGTGCTTCTGGTCTGATCTCTCTCTTTCAGACATATCCCAAGAAAACCATCTCCATGGGAAGCATTTTGAAAGGTACTGATATGCAGTTTACATTTGTAAATCAAAACTGTAATTCTTTTTAAAATCTGTATGGTGTTACAGTTGTTGAGTGCTAATTTATTGCTTTGCTTTAGTGACATTTTGCAAATATGTATCCTTTGTATTGCACTCCTCTGTACAATCTGATATGGTGAAGAAATGTTTTAAGTAAATAAGTATGTGCTTATCTTATTTCACATTGTTTCCTCTGAGCACAGGAAAAAGTAATTTGCAACCTGATGGCACAAAGTGTGTGCTAAATCTTGTTTTTCTGAACAAGTTGTACAAATTCATTTAACTTATTTACAGAAGAAGCATATCTCAGGAAAGCTCTGAGGTATGCTGTTGACTTCCAGTACACTACAGAGAAAAGACAAGAAGGATAACATGGAGGAGTTTGTGATGAAATATTTATTTCTGAAAAGAAACATTTTGTACCATTTTCCTTTGCTAGTTGCCTTAATTCTTGTAATACAAATCGACAACAATTTTTTTTTAGAATTTCTTTTTTTTCCTGCCACTGATAGTTTGAAGCATTTGACAACATCAAATTGTCTGCTTTTTTTCTTTTCACTTATAGCACCTGGAAAACAAATCTGAAAAATAAAAATATGACTTTTCTAGGATAAAGCCCACTTCCAGTCTCAAGGTCATCAACATACTTGTACATCATCACACATCCTATTGTGGGAAAACATATTTTTCATATTTTTGTCTTGGTCCTTGCATTCAGGTGTGTTACTTCAATACGGTGCAAAGCTGAATGGGACATTAATTACCTTTTTTTGTCTTCTCATCTTGTTGCTTAGTTACTCGCTAGTCAGGTTGAGTTCCCCATTCTTCACTCTCTACAGGTTAAATAGACAAAAGAGTTGTTTCGTTCCTTTACTGTTTCATAAGTTTGTTCTGCTCTAGGACTTCTGTTGGTGTGAAATGGTCTGTAATCTGTATAGCTGACATGAATGTAAGAAGATAGCTAGCCATCAAATTTCACCCTTTTCAGCAGATGTTATCAGAAAGATCTTATTTCAAAAATGTGAGTGAGATTTTTCTGAGAAAATGTATTTTCCAACACTTCCGAGACATTTCTCACAGCCATGACTGAATGGAACCATAATGTGATATATTATATTCTTCCATTGTACTACTATTGCAAGAGCAACAAAGAAATTTAATTGGGTGGGTGGCTTAGAAGACAAGAAACAGTTAGGGATGGAAGTCAGTTGATTTCTTCTCCAGGTGGTCTAAATTATTATTATTATTATTATTATTATTATTATTATTATTATTATTATTATTTTATTGTATGACATAGCAAACAAGATAGATATGCTGGATTTTGTTTCACAAAATCACAAGTTGAACACTTCCCAAGTGTAGGAATGTGTAATGTATTTTCGGATGATGTGTGCAGATCCCAGTAGGGTGGCCTTTTGCAGTTGGCAGATTGTAATTTTGTCAATGTCTATTGTTTCCAAATGCCAGCTGAGATCTTTTGGCACGGCACCCAGGGTGCCGATCACCACTGGGACCACCTGTACTGGTTTCTGCCAGAGTCTTTGAAGTTCAATCTTGAGGTCCTGATAGCGGCTGAGTTTTTCCTGTTGTTGTTGTTGTTGTTGTTTATATATTTCTAGACCTCCCTCTCTCCCCAGAGGGACTCATGGTGGTTAACATACATATAAATGGCAAACATTCAATGCCACAATTTCTTCATTAATATCAAAAGTATAAAAATGACAATAACATACACATTATAATAAAATTCCACATTAAAAACAATAAATTTAAACATGACAAAAAAAACATTATTGCACAGAACGAGTGTGTACCTGGACCAATTTAAGTGACCAAGTTGCTGAAGATGTTCATTCCAAGATTTCTTTTTATGAGATGAGGCAATTTATTCAGTTGACTTACATCCCATTATTGTTCTATAATATGAGTAAAGGTGAAATGTGTTTGATTTCCATGCTGGATCTGGCCAGATAATTATCTGCTTAGCTTTTTCACATGGCTGTATGTTCATATTAATAACTGAAATTGTTTTGAACAGCACCCACTAATTCCACTTTCCAGTCTTTTATTTTAACTGAAAATAGGGGTTATACAGCCTCAAGAATGCCTTCATACAGTAAATTCAGCCACCTCTAATGTTAGAACTCATTCTTGGCACAGTCTTACGGTCCTACAGTCACCAAAGCTATGGCCATAATAAAATCAGGCTATTAAGAAATAGAATATAATTAATGTTCTTATTGGATTTGACATCTGAATATAATACAGATACACAGAGGAGTAATCCTAGATAAGGTGAAATTGCTTCAGTTCATTCTTTTTTTAAAAAAAAATCTCTAAAGCAAAAATTGAATTCATTTAGAAGAAAAGTGGACATGTTTTGTTATACCAGGAAAAAATAATACTCATGCAGTAACTATTATCAATGTTCACTTAAAATTAATATTTGCAGTTAAGGATTTTTCTGCAGATCTTTGGCCCAGTTGAAGTTCCTTCCACATTTCTTCACTATTCAAAAGCAGCCCCACAGAGAGTGCATTACAATAACCCAAACAGGGTGTAGGCAAGGCAAGTCTCACTGGGACTAGATCTGACACCTCTCGGAATAAGATCTGACATCTGTAGGAATAGGCATACTGAGTGCACAAGTCTTAACTGTGCGAATGCATTCCTAGCCATTACTGACTCTGAGCTATCAAATGCATAGTCAAAGGATACTCAAGCTGTGAATCTCTGTCTTCGGTGAGAATGTAATCCAGTGCAAATAAACACAGAGCATAGAGAGTACATAGTAACTCTTCTTTTTCAAAACAATATTTTCGGCCTTGCAAAATTCAGCTCAGATCTTCTCCATTGCTCACCAAACAGCGAATATGAGATATTTTTCGTGTCAGGAGCAACTTAAGAAACTGCAAGTCGCTTCTGGTGTGAGCGAATTGGCTGTCTGCAAGGACAGGGGACGCCCAGATGTTTTTACCATTCTTGTGGGAGGCTTCTCTCATGTCCCCGCATGGGAAGCTGGTGTTGACAGATGGGAGCTCACCCTGCTCCCCGGATTCGAGTGAGTCCTGGTTTAACCCACTGTGCCATCCACGCTCTCTCCAGGTTGGATTCGAACAGCAACCTTAATGTCAGCAACCCAACCTTCAAGTCATCAGTCCTGCTATCACAAGGGTTTAACCTAATACACTACTCCTTAGTGAATATGAGATGAGACATAGAGAATTGGACCAAGTAAGGGCCACTTCATTTCATCCTGAATCTATTTTTAACAGTGTTGAACCTAGAAAGGAACAAGGGGAGGCACAACATAGGAGTCCAGATCAACCCAACCCCATCCCGGGTCCCAAGACCAAAAGAAACATTTCTATAGTTTTCCTTTCATGAAAAGAGTAGCAAGGTGTCCACTGGAACTCTTATTTTCTTCCCTCGCTACCTGCCAGGAACAAGTGTCTGCTTAGTCTTCTTCCTCCACCAAGCTGACTATTAGGACTCTGACTATATCCATTGCAAATCTTGTACCAAACATGGATCCAGAATTGCCTGGCAGTGCTCCTCTGCTGACACATTGGTCAAAGTTTGTTGTTAAACAGTGCTACTGAACTGGAACTAGGTGTTGCATATACAGAGGGTTTAGTTGTATTCTTGATATTGTATGATAAATGTTACATAGTTTGATACATAATAATAATAATAATAATAATAATAATAATAATAATAATAATAATAATAACCATTGATCATATCCTCAGCTGCTGTAAGAAAATCGCGCAGACTGACTACAAACAGAGGCACAACTATGTGGCCCAAATGATTCATTGGAACTTATGCCTCAAGCACCACCTCCCAGCAGCAAAGAACTGGTGGGATCACAAACCTACAAAGGTCATGGAAAATGAGCACGCAAGGATACTGTGGGACTTCCGAATCCAGACTGACAAAGTTCTGGAACACAACACACCAGACATCACAGTTGTGGAAAAGAAAAAGATTTGGATCATTGATGTCGCCATCCCAAGTGACAGTCGCATTGACGAAAAACAACAGGAAAAACTCAGCCGCTATCAGGACCTCAAGATTGAACTTCAAAGACTCTGGCAGAAACCAGTGCAGGTAGTCCCGGTGGTGATGGGCACACTGGGTGCTGTGCCAAAAGATCTCAGCTGGCATTTGGAAACAATAGACATTGACAAAATTACGATCTGCCAACTGCAAAAGGCCACCCTACTGGGATCTGCGCGCATAATCCAAAATACACAGTCCTAAACGCTTGGGAAGTGTTCAACTTGTGATTTTGTGATACGAAATCCAGCATATCTATCTTGTTTTCTGTGTCATACAACGTCATTGTGTCAATAACAACAACAACAACAACAACAACAACAACAACTTTATTTTTATACCCTTCCTCCATCTCCCCTTACATGAGGCCAAACCCAGATAATTACAATCAGCAGAAAAATTAAAAAAACACATCACGTAAATTACAAATATACACATTAAACATTAAAAACACAGTAATCAACTAAACATAATCTAAAAACCTGAGCAAAAATTGTAAAAATGGACTGGGCCAAAGTGCGTGGAGTAGATGATGTAAACAAAAGAATGGAGTAAGAAGCCAAAGTGCTAAAGTGAATAAGCAGCTTGAAATGAGGTAGACGCTGGGATTGTTTCTAACTATGAGAATAGAATAAAGTGCATCCAAAATGGTAATAGTCACTGGAACATCTTTGTATGTTTAAATTTTTTCTCTTGTTTTCACTTCAGGTTGTTTTAAATGGTTCCAAGTGGCCTTATCCATATGTCATCTACTGATAGCAATAGTTTAATTAATGAATACAATAGAAAATCCACAAAAGCTCGTGGGAATAGATGGGTCCCGAAAAGGCCACAAAATTCTTTGTTATTTCAGTTACAAAATTGTAAGTGAGAGTTATGGTGGAAATTACACCTCTTGTATGCTCTGTCAATTCAATCTTTCTTTCAAGGAGACATCTGTACTTTTCTCATCTGTCTCAGAAGTGAAAACCTTTTGTGCTGTGGAATTTTTAATTCTCATTGGTATCTATTTCCATGGGAAACCTTCATCTCATTTCAATTTATGCTGTATCCTTAACAGCAAAATGTAGAGGTTCTCCGTGCAGCAACTGATTTGATTTTTGTTTAATACTGAAAGCTCGTTTGTCCATTTTTTCCAACATATCAGTGTGCATTAATCGAGTAAGCCTGTTTACTTTAATCAAATCACCTGCTTATAGGCTTTAATTAAATATTTCATTATGCACTCTTTCATGTGGAGATCCACAAAATGATGTATTGTGTGAGATTTGCTGTTCTGGTTGGATGTATTCCATTGTGTTTTTTCCCCCAAAGTACAGATAAAGGATGGGTTTTTTTTTCCCATTCCCTGTGCACAGGAGGAAAAAAACCCCAAGAAAATCCCCAACCTTTAATATCTGGAAGCCCCACAGTTTTCAATTATTGTCGGAACGGCACGGCAGGACCAGATTGGGACCCCAGCTAATTTAGCCTTCACAACGTCTCACATGGGATGCTGTGCTTTGTGGCCTGGCAAAGCATTCAGCCGTAGGCATCGAGCATCTTTGCAAACAGGAAAAAAAAGAGAAGAACATTCAGCCATAAATTGAGCATTAGGGTTAAGGCAGCTTTGCACATTCTCTCCCCCTCTGTTTATAATTTCAATGCCTAATCACATGAAAAGCAATAACAGATCCAATGATGATGCCAAGAATAGCAAATGAGGATGGCAGGCACAAACCACCAAGCGCTGCCGCTTCCATTTATTACGAGGACAGACTTGTGCATTTGTTGTGGTGCGAGTCCTTCTGATGGAGAAGCACCGCTCAAATCCGGCAGCACTTTTGACTGAGCCAACGAATCTATATGAACAGTGAGGTGAGCTTTTGAATTATTTATTTAGTTTGATCGGCTTCTGATATTCTGAGAAAACTATTAAAACAAAACAAAATTTAGATATTCCAGTTAATCATCATTGCCATAAAAGCTGTGCTGGGAAGAGTACAGAATGAACAGTATATTTTCAGGAATGCACTTTTGCTGCGTAACCAGTTATATTTGTTGACTTTTTGATGTCAAAACTTGAGGTCCATCTAAGTCACTTGATTTTGCCTGACATGCCACACAAGTATGGCCAAAGTGTCACTGTACCCAATGGCAGTTACAGTAGAATCTCACTTATCCAACATAAACGGGCCAGCAGAGTGTTGGATAAGCGAATATGTTGGATAATAAGGAGGGATTAAGGAAAAGCCTATTAAACATCAAATTAGGTTATGATTTTACAAATTAAGCACCAAAACATCATGTTATACAACAAATTTGACAGAAAAAGTAGTTAAATATGCAGTAATGCTATGTAGTAATTACTGTATTTACGAATTTAACACCAAAATATCATGATGTATTGAAAACATTGACTATAAAAATGCGTTGGATAATCCAGAACATTGGATAAGTAAGTGTTGGATAAGTGAGACTCTACTGTACTTATAATACAATCCTCTGACACTCCAGATTGGCTATAGAAAAAAGTCCTTCTGCAAAGTGATCTGTGTGTGCACGAAACAGTAAAGTTAAACACAGTAGAGCCTCACTTATCCAAGCTAAACGGGCTGGCAGAACCTTGGATAAGCGAATATCTTGGATAATAAGGAGGGATTAAGGAAAAGCCTATTAAACATCAAATTAGGTTATTATTTTACAAATTAAGCACCAAAACATCATGTTATACAATAAATTTGACAGAAAAAGTAGTTTAATATGCAGTAATGTTATCTTTTAATTACTGTATTTATGAATTTAGTACCAAAATATCACAATATATTGAAAACATTGGCTACAAAAATGCATTGAATAATCCAGAACCTTGGATAAGCAAGTCTTGGATAAGTGAGACTCTACTGTATTTACAAAGTTACAAATATTTGTTAAGTTAAACCCTTGTGCCAGCTGGATTGCTGACCTAATGGTTGGGTTGCTGACCTGAAAGCAGCTGGTTCAAATCCGTGAGATGGGGTGAGCTCCCATCTGTCAGCTCTAGCTTGTGGGGACATAAGAAAAGCCTCCCAGCAGGATGGTAACACATCTGGGCATCCCCTGGGCAACGGCCTTATAGACAGCCAATGCTCTCACACCAGAAACGACTTACAGTATGTTCTCAAGTCGCTTCTGACATGATAAAAAAAATTGCACATAAAATTACAGAATGGCAAAGATTCCCATGTGTTGTCAAAGGCTTTCATGGCTGGCATCACAGGGTTGTTGTGTGTTTTCTGGGCTGTATGGTATATGCCTCACAACCTCTGAGGATGCCTGTCATAGATGTGGGCAAAACGTCAGGAGAGAATGCTTCTGGAACATGGCCATACAGCCCGGAAAACACACAACAACCCTGTGATTCCCATCATTCCAGGATTCTTCTCATCAGGGTTTCCTCAATATTCACCACATTTGTGATATTTTTCAATGTTTTCAAATATTTATTTCATCCTTAGGATCAAGAAATGGATCTCTCTAGAATTCACAGCAATTCTGTTAGAAAATTATTAAACAAAGGCCATCTTCTCTTTTACTGGTAAATTCCTTTGAAGAGAAATGTCATAATTCTGGAAAAAAAGACTTCTTAGTGAGACTTGGATTGAAACAAATAATTTTTTTAAAGCATTTTGTTGTTTCAGCCTCTTGACACTCCTGCTTTATGCCACTGGACATTTTAGAAAAGGAAGGTAAGGGGGGGGGGGGGAGAGATAGCTCTGCTTATATATTTTGATAAGTAAAATGAAAAATGGCATTCCCATCAGTGTGAGATAACTGGAGGCCAAGCAAACTATTTAGAGACATTGAACATCCTGTTTGCTAGAATTATGCCCCAGCAGACTGTAATGTTTCTCAGTGAGATTGTATTACTTCTGTTTTGGCAAAATACTGAGTGGAAAAATGTAATGAACTAAAAGAAAAAGCCCTACCTGCTAAAAATATAATCAAGCTTGCTCATGACCTAGGGGGAAAATGAGCTTATGAATTCATAGATTAAAGATATAAGATTGGTCGATGCTGTCTTTCACGGACAAAGTCTAATTTAGCTGATAGAGAATTCCATCTGAATGGAGTTATGAAAGTTGTTCTTTTTTTTTCCACACGCAAAACTAACTTTTTTTCCTGGCAATCTTTGGAAGGACATCAATTTCTTTTTCCAATCATGAATTCATTATTGCTTATGCAAATAGAACACATATTTGTGCACACTTTTTAAATATAATCCAGCCGAAGATGCTGAAGGTTTCAAAATCTGAACAAGGTTTCAAAGTGGCGCGAGAAGCATTAGAAAAACGCTGTAATGGGTTTTTAAAAGAAATTGGAGAAAATTCTTCAGCATTCAGCATAAGTGTATAGAGATTTATTTTTCTGTTCTTTTCAGCTATTTGACAACACAATGCCAAATTGTGTGTTTTTTTTTTTTATAGATAGCTTACCAGCTAGGAATAGTTACCGTTATAGCAGTAATTTTCCTGGAACTGAATATGCCACTTAGAGTCCATGCTTTGGTAATTGCAGTGGAGTATTAAGCCCATCTAAATTATCAGGAAAGTTCTGGGACCTAGCCTATGTAAGGGATATAAATGTCTCCATTTAGAGGTAATCCTCAACCATAAAGAAGAGTTGTGTATACAACCTGGGAGTGGGTTACACACACTACGTGCCTTTTCCTCTTCCTCTACAGCTGCAAGGAGGACATTGAAAGTTTTTGTTACTTCTATAAATAATAATAAAATAAAACTTTATTTATACCCCGCCACGGGGACTCGGGGTGGCTCACATGGGGCAAGGCCCGGTCAACATAGTTCACAAAAGTAACAACATAAATACATTAGCACAATATACACAGGTTAAAACACAATAAGGTAATAAAAACAAGAGTTAATACATCAGTAATAATATCAAACAACCACCAATACAATTCAGTCAATTTCATAGGTGGAGGAACTGCAGCAGCAATAATAAGGACCTAGTAAAATTCAGAATAGAATTATAATGAAGCTGGTCATCCACATTTACTCCAAGATACCGTGTTTTCTGAGACAAAAATCTTGAGACGCTCCCAATTCTACCAGGATGAGCTGTAGGTCTGTAGGCTGAGTGTGACCACGGAAAACACAAAACCTATAATGGTTCCTCCAAGCCTTCTGATCCCCTCTTTTTATAACATGGAATGAAAGAATAGCACACCCAAACATGGAGATTTCACTTTGTATCCCACATTTATTTCTAAACAAATCCCTGCCAAAAAGGACCAACTTTACTCACATATGTAGATATATGAGGTTCTTGGAGAAATAAAATGGTGTGTGTTTCAAGAAAGTGATGATCTGGAAGTCATGTCCCAACTAGGCCAGGAAGAGCTTGACCACACATTTCACACAGACCTCCAGTACAGTTTGGAATGAGTTTTCTTATAGTTTCTTTTCACATTTACTTTAAAATGCTCCCAAAAATGGGATTCTGCTCTGATTTTCCTCCTCTGGCTGTAGTGGCATTAAATTATTCTGTGACATTTCTCATTGCTTCTTATATATTTGAAAACATGTAGAGTTTGTTCTTGGAACAAGCCAGGGGAATCCAGTTACCCTAACAATACTATCATTGACTACAATAATTCAGACTGCAGGTTGCAAACCACATTTTTGATCCTTAGTAATATAATAAGTATCTGCATGGGGGGAAAACGTGATGGCCCATCACTATGCATAACATTAAAAAAGAACTATAAAGAATAGCCACTGGAGGCCCAGATCAAGAATAAAATCATGGCTGGCATCCTATTCAATGACCATAATGTCATAAATCTGCACAACAGTATCACAATTCACTTTTACGATCATTCAGTGATCTTTTTCAGCAGTACAGTTCCCTACACACAGCCACTAACAACTAGAGAGCACATTTACTTGCCACATTTGCTGGGGCTATTCTCCTCCCAATCCATGCATTGCCCATTCATCCATGCTCTCATTGTTATTTTATTTTTTTCTGGAGGAAATGCACAATCCCAAAAGTTCAAAATCTTGGTTTTGCTCAAAACTTTGTCGGAGCATTGTCAAAAATGAGAACTCCAAGCTCACCCAAGAATGCTGACCTTTCTATCATTGCCAGTTAAAGCACGGGAACTCGGCTGCAGGTGCGCTCCAGGATGCCTGCAAGCCCTGCCACACATGCACTCTCGGAGAGTGTGGCAGGGCATGCGTGGCAGGGCATGCAGGCAGTCCTGGGATGCAGCAGCAGGCAAGCTCCAGGCCTGCCTGCTTGCATGATCCGCCACACATGCGGAGTGCGCATGACCACTTCTTACACTAGAGTAAGACGTGCTTGGCTGCAGGCACTGGCAGGTGCGTTTGCTTTCTGGCCCTGCTTGCACGAGTGCGGGTGTGGAAGGGCGTGCAGGCAGGCCTGGAAAGTGCACACGCCTGCCAATGCCTGCAGCCAAGTGCCCTTTACTCTAGAGTAGAAACAGCATGTACCAGGTAAGGAGAATGCATGCCGGGAAGGAGAACCAGTGGGTGGGAAACCCTCACCCCATAATGGTCTGATTTTGGGGTCCTGAAACAAAAGAACTGAAAACAACCCTCCCAATTTGTTGTCGAAGGCTTTCATGGCCAGGATCACAGGGTTGTTGTATGTTTTCTGGGCTGTATGGCCATGTTCCAGAAGTATTCTCTCCTGAAGTTTCACCCACATCTATGGCAGGCATCCCCAGAGGTTGTGAGATATGTAAATGTCAGGAGAGAATACTTCTGGAACATGCCATACAGCCCAGAAAACATACAACAACCCAACCCTCCCAATTTTGGGAGGATTACAAAAAACGGATCAGGGCCCCAAACAAAAGCTGGGAGACGAAACAGAATAAGGTTTCCTCAGAATGCACATCACTAATCTTGAATTCTTCAGAGGAGAAGTGGAACAGAAATGCAATGAATAATATTGTGGAGGAACATTTCAGGATATGGCTTGAATCCTATTAATGTGAGTTACAATAGACTAATTGAATTAATTGTTCGGTTTCATCTCTTTCATCTTTCATTATTTCTCATTGCTACCAACTCCCCCTTAACTTTTTTGTTATTATCATAAGAGAGTTTGTAAAGCTGAAAACAATGAGATGAGCTTGAGATGGAGACCCAGTGGATTAAATTTGTAAAGCTCAATAGCTCAAGAAAGAATAAGCTTCACAGAAAGTTTCAATTTTTATTTGGTCTTCCTTGTCCCCTCTTAACCCACCATAAGTCAAGTGCCACCAGTTGCTGCAATCAGATGTTGCACAAACAAAAGTAAATGAGCAGATTTTAATTTTGTGTCGATTACTCAGATGACTGCATCTGTTGTTTGTATCATTTGATAACCAGTCTGCTACAAATCAACAATAATGCGGATTGGACGTTTGCTAGTTCAAATGACAGCAGATGCCTTGATAGGAGAATACCAAATAGCATACATCAACTGGTCTATTTTTCTCTGTGATGTACTTTCATGTTACATCAACGGGGGCTCTGCAATTGACAGCAGTTCTCAATCACATGAGGAGAAAAAGCCTGTCTGTAATTCTGCTCAAATGAAGTACAACTGACAGTCCTAATCAAATTATCTGTATGATTAAATCATAAGAATATGACGCATAAGAAAATACTTGATGGATCAAATCAAAACCCAAATGTAGTACAGGATACTGTTTCCCAGAGGTTGAGCACTGGGAGAAATCTTGTACAACTTAAGAGTAGCACTGTCTACTGACATTCCCATTTCAAAGCAACCAGCATGGTTCTGACATATTCACCCCCCGACACACACACATACTTTCCATCCCAGTTTTTCTAAAGCATTATAATGAAATAATTACGAAAATAAGATGAAACCTTTGGCTACTATGGCCAGTGTTCACACAACCAGGGGATTGGTGGTCCAAAAAATGGTTATAATCTCTGATTTCTGAGAGGAAGGTAGAAAGCCTGTACCTTTCCCTCCTTTCAAGAATATCACAAACTGGTATTCCATTCGTTTTAGAAAAGCATGACCTTTTAGAGATCATAATCTTTTAGAGAAGAGGGTTGTTGTATGTCTTTCGGGCTGTGTGGCCATGTTCCAGAAGCATTCTCTCCTGACGTTTCGCCCACATCTATGGCAGGCATCCTCAGAGGTTGTGAGGTATGGATAAACTAAGTCAGGAAAGGAAAGAATATATATCTGTGTAGAGTCCAAGGTGTGGCAAGAGTTCTTTGTCACTGGGAGCCAGCATTAATGTTTCAGTTAATCACCCTAATTGGCACTGGAAATGTTTTGTCCCTTGCCTGGGGGCATCCTTTGTTCAGTCAAGTCCTCATTGTGTTGGTTCCCATCTACTGTTTTGATTTTGGAGTTTTGTAATACTGGTAGCCAGATTTTGTTCATTTTCATGGTTTCTTCCTTTCTGTTGAAGTTGTCCACATGCTTGTGGATTTCAATGGCTTCTCTGTGTAGTCTGACATGATAGTTGTTAGAATGGTCCAGCATTTTTGTGTTCTCAAATAGTATTCTGTGTCCAGGCTGGTTCATCAAATGCTCTGCTATGGCTGATTTCTCTGGTTGAATTAGTCTGCAGTGCCTTTCATGTTCTTTGACTCTTGTTTGGGCGCTGCGTTTGGTGGTCCCTATGTAGACTTGTCCACAGCTGCATGGTATCCGGTAGACTCCTGCAGAAGAGAGAGGATCCCTCTTGTCCTTCGCTGACCGTAGCATTTGTTGGATTTTCTTCGTGGGTCTGTAGATAGTTTGTAGGTTGTGCTTCTTCATCAGCTTCCCTATGCGGTCAGTAGTTCCCTTGATGTATGGTAAGAACACCTTTCCTCTGGGTGGATCTTTGTCTTGACTCTCATGGCTTGTTCTTGGCCTTGCAGCTCTTCTGATGTCTGTGGTGGAGTATCCATTGGCCTGTAGAGCCCAGTTTAGGTGGTTGAGTTCACCTTGGAGGAGGTGAGGTTCGCAGATTCTTTGTGCACGGTCTGTCAGGGCTTTGATTGTGCTCCTTTTTTGACTTGGGTGATGGTTGGAGTTTTTATGAAGGTATCTATCTGTATGTGTAGGTTTTCTGTAAACTGTGTGGCCCAATTGTTGATTGGGTTTGCGGATGACCAGAACATCTAGAAATGGCAGTTTTCCTTCCTTTTCTTTTTCCATGGTGAATTGGATGTTTGGGTGGATGCTGTTAAGATGGTCCAGGAACTTGCTGAGTTCTTCCTCTCCATGGCTCCAAATTGTGAAGGTGTCATCTACGTATCTGAACCAAACAGTTGGCTTTTTTGGTGCTGTTTCTAGGGCCTGTTTTTCAAAGTATTCCATATAGAAATTTGCTACTACTGGGCTGAGAGGGCTCCCCATGGCCACTCCATCCTTCTGTTCATAGAATCCAGTGTCCCACTGAATTAGGGTGATTAACTGAAACATTAATGCTGGCTCCCAGTGACAAAGAACTCTTGCCACACCTTGGACTCTACACAGATATATATTCTTTCCTTTCCTGACTTAGTTTATCCATACCTCACAACCTCTGAGGATGCCTGCCATAGATGTGGGCGAAACGTCAGGAGAGAATGCTTCTGGAACATGGCCACACAGCCCGAAAGACATACAACAACCCTGTGATTCTGGCCATGAAAGCCTTCGACAACACTTTTAGAGAAGAGCCAAAACCCTGTTTCAGTAGAATCTTCTTAAGTGGTATACAACCAAATCTAATTATGCAAGGCTATTGGCTTCAGTTGTTAGATTGAATGACCTGTTGTCTCTGATCTGTTAGGTAACAGAGAACATGCCAGTGCATAAAAATAGCAGGTCTTCAGAAGTGTTTTCAGTGCCACTCTCCCATAAAATGACTTGCTTTATATTATGCACTCAAGAGACAAAATGAAGTAGACTTTGGTAAAAATAACATATTTGGTTTACTCATGACCTTCATGTGTTCATCATACACAGGGACACAATTTATCAGTCAATTACAGATATGTTTGAGATAGTTTCTGTACCATCAAGTCAGAACATCTCTCATAATAAGCAGTAGGCTTGCTCAAATAATTCGTTTTCCCCGTTAACCGTTATTAATTCGTTATTTTCGTTTGTTTTGAAGCAATATACAGCATTGGTTGTCCACACGTCTGGATATTGCGGTTTCGAATCGCAAGAGGCCGTTTTTCGTTATGTCGTCGTTTTTTTCGTTAGGAAAAAAAAGCTTTTGCAAATCACCCAAACTCCCACCATTCAGGCCCTTTCCTTTTGCCCCTCAGCAAAAGGGGCGTCACAGGCTCAGCCAATGGGAGGGGGCGAGGGGGAAGGAGGCCGAGGAGGAGGAGGAAGACGGAGGGGGGAAATGGCCGCCGCCGCCTCGCCTCAGCTCAGGCCTGATACTCAGAGGTTTTGACGTCTGTGCGAAGCTAGGCAAGTGGGGTTTATATATCTGTGGAAGGTCCAGGGTGGGAGAAAGAACTCTTGTCTGTGGGAGGCAAGTGTGAATGTTGCAATTGGTCACCTTGATTAGCATTGAATAGCCTTGCAGCTTCAAAGCCTGGCTGCTTCCTACCTGGGGGAATCCTTTGTTGGGAGGTATTAGCTGGCCCTGATTGTTTCCTGTCTGGAATTCCCATTTTCTGGGTGTTGTTCTTTTACTGTCCTGATTTTAGCTTTTCTGTAGCTAAAAATGCATATAAAATTGATTCTATAGGGAGGATAAATGATTGGATTTCAACTCCTACAGCTTAGCTTTCTCTGCCAATAATGGTACCATATCAAACTAAACCTCCCAAGATTCTGTAGCAGTGAGCCATCTTGGATATTGTAAGGGATTTTATTATTATTATTATTATTATTATTATTATTATTATTATTATTATTATTAGACCTTGCTCCCAGGAAGGTGCCTTCGCTGTGGCTCCCAACTTATCTATCTATCTACCTTTCCACATATTCTCCACATTGTGTGTATGTGTATGTATATTATATATACATGAGCCCCGATGGCGAAGTGTGTTAAAGCACTGAGCTGCTGAACTTGCAGACCGAAAGGTCCCAGGTTCAAATCCCGGGAGCAGAGTGAGTGCCCGCTGTTAGCTCCAGCTTCTGCCAACCTAGCAGCTTGAAAACATGCCAATGTGAGTAGATCAATAGGTACCGCTGTGGCGGGAAGGTAATGGCACTCCATGTAGTCATGCCGGCCACATGACCTTGGAGGTGTCTATGGACAACACTGGCTCTTGGGCTTAGAAATGGAGATGAGCACCAACCCCCAGAGTCAGACATGACTGAACTTAACGTCAAGGGATACCTTTACCTTTACCTATATACACACACACACACACACACACACACACATTATGCAGGGACTATATATATATATACAGTATATATCACACACACACCAATTTAAAAAAGTTTCAGCCACAAAAACAAAGTTTCTGAAGTAGAACAATGACTTTCACAGTAAAGACAACCCAATTTAACAGGAAATAAGACTTTCAAACCAGGAACAGATTTCTGCAATTATTAAAAAATGGTTTATTATAAAAGCTATGAAAATTCGCCAAAAATCAGAGGATAAGGGAAACGTTCCAAATTTTGGTGAGCTATCAGTGTTAAATGTGTTCTACCACTGTACCAAGTTGGAAGAAGATCACTCAAAAAATGAGGGTGGGAGAGTCCTGTAAAGTCCTCTCCCTCTGTGCTGTTTTTGGGAATTGCGCATGCGCGTCCGCCATTAACGAATTAATTTAGAAAATAACGAATTTTCGTTAATTTCGAATTTTTTGGGGGGCCAAATTCGGAAATACCATCAGAAACGAAAAGCTGCCCCCCTCTAGTTTTGAAACGAGTTTAGAATCAAATTTTTCGTGGATCGATCAAGCCTAATAAGCAGCAGTCAAGTGTTTGCAAGTCTGCGAACTGAGCAATCCCAAAGTCTAAAGAAGTCTGTGCTCTGTGCTCTTCCCAGAGTGGATCACATGGTCTGCAACTTCTCAGGAAACGTAGAGCAAGGAAAGAAAGCTGCATACCAGAACATACATACAACAAGTAAGCAAAAGGATTATAGATAAACAAATTACTAGAGCAGGCTTGAAAAAGTTGTAATTTCCAACAATTTGACCCGATTAAAAATAAGTAAAGTTGGGTGGCAACCATTGATTAGTAAATAGAAAGATGTCTCTTTATGTACCATACAAGAAAAGTAGGCGCCCAGGTTCCTTTTCTCAGAGCTATAGAATAAGAATGGGAAGAAATCTTTTTCATCCATAGTTCTTTCTCCTGCCAAATAACTTGAAGAAACAAAGGAACATCAAGAAGAAATCAATACCTCCCCGTCCCCAGGAGAATCCTTCAATCTTAGAAAATCATTATCACTCTGGTAAAAATCACAGTGTACTTGTGAGCCTTCATGCAGTCCGTGATAAAGATTTGGGAATTAATCAGCTAAAGAGAAAACATTGGGATTCTGATTATCTTATCAACAGAATATGTTCTGTTGTCCCTGATCTATACTCCCAGAAGAATGTGTTTGGAAACTCCCCCTCTTTATACCTCAAGCTATCATATAAACAAATCAAAACAAGAATAAACAGTTTGATTTTTCGAAAAACACAGACACTTGAAGATGCCTTTGAGAAAGCTTTTTGACTTTGATATTATCAATCAGTCAGCTTCATAATGATCATAGATCAATTAGAAAAAGTCCAAGGGCAGAAAATAACAAAAATACATGGTAAAAAATGTCCCCCAGGTACAAGAACACACACAGATAAGTCAGGGAAGCTAGATCAGACATAGTAAGCTTCAATGTAAGAATCGATGGTTATAAGGGAATACATGGAGAAAAAGACTCAATGAGGCACAAAGCAAACATAGTTTCCCAGGATTTGCCACTTAGATTCCACCTAAGAGGAAGGCATGCCTCTGCACATGGTTTTTAAGGCCTAAGAATATGGACGACTTCTGGCTCCTTTCCTTCCCGTCCATTCCCAAGTTGGCCACTGGCTGAGTTCAATATACAAGCCCTGCAATTCTAAATATCCAAATCAAGACTCTGGGGAGTCGATTAGAGAGTTTTGGCCCATTCAAAAGCCCGGGCACTCGAGAAGACACAATGCTGAATGAAAATGTGTTCAGCTAGTAGAAATCCATTATATATGAGCATTTGAGGCAATCTGAATCCCATTTCGCAAAACAAAAAGAGGTGGTCTCCTGTGAATTTGAATTTAAATGAACCCAAAACATCTGTGGGTTTGGCAGTTCTATATCCCACAAAGTTCCAGTTCAAGGCTTTGGGTAAAGAGTTTGCTTATTGAAGCTGAATAAATAATAGAAGAAAACAGACATAGAATTATATTCTGAAATAAGTGATTTAAATGCTATTTGCTACTGTCTTTGGGGAATAGTTGTTATTTCTGGGGAAACTGCAGGTGACTTTTTAATTATACCAGTAGATAGTGATTATTAAAAAATCTGCACCAGGCTTCCTTAGTTTGTGCCCTCTATCAATTTTAGAATATAACTCCCAGTATTCCTGACCACTGGCCATTCTGGTCAGAGATTATGGGAGTTGTAGTGTAACCATCTAGAAGGCATGCCATTAAAGTAAAGGTAAAGGTTTTCCCCTGACGTTAAGTCCAGTCATAATAATAATAACTTTATTTTTATATCCCGCCCCATCTCCCCGGAGGGACTCGGAGCGGCTTACATGGGGCCATGCCCGACAACAATACAATAACAGCAATAAAACAATAAAACAAGATCGGCAATAAAACAATGTCGCATCAATGAAAACATAACATCAATAAACAGTTATAAAAGTCAGCGCATGGCATAAAATGGTTAAAAACAGGGCTAAAAACACGGAGCTGGGCCAAGGGGAAAAACTTCAGCGTGCTAGAGGTAGTTTCACAGTTTAAAAATCAATAAAGTGCAAAATAATCGTTTTATTAGATGGGAAGGAAAATCGACCTTATAATAATTAACCCTCAAAGGCTTTTTGGAAGAGCCAGGTCTTAAGGCTCTTCTGAAAGGAGAGTAGGGTAGGGGCCTGCCTGATCTCCCTAGGGAGGGAGTTCCAAAGCCGGGGGGCCACAACAGAGAAGGCCCTCTCTCTCGTCCCCACCAGCCGCGACTGCGAAGGTGGTGGAAGCGAGAGGAGGGCCTCCCCAGACGAGCGGAGAGAACGTGCAGGTTCGTAGGGGGAGATGCGGTCTCTAAGGTAGGTGGGTCCCAAACCGTTTAGGGCTTTGTAGGTGATAACCTGCACCTTGAATTGGGCCCAGAAAATAAACGGCAGCCAGTGGAGCTCCTTGGAGTCATGACCAACTCTGGGGGTTGGTGCTCATCTCCATTTCTAAGCCGAAGAGCCGGTGTTGTCCGTAGACACTTCCAAGGTCATGACTGCATGGAGGGCCGTTACCTTCCCACCTGTAGCGGTACCTATTGATCTACTCACATGTGCATGTTTTCGAACTGCTAGGTTGGCAGGAGCTGGGGCTAACAGCGGGTGCTCATTCCGCTCCCGGGATTTGAACCTGGGACCTTTTGGTCCGCAAGTTCAGCAGCTCAGTGCTTTAACACACTTCTAGTGTAACCATCTAGAAGGCATGCCATTAAGGAAGCCTATATTCTCTACACTCAGTTCTTTTCCTGTTTGCTTTATACACACTCAAGTCTCTATGTCTTCCAGGGTCCTTCCACACAACCAGATAACCCAGCATATCAAAGCAGAAAAATCCCACAATATCTGAACTGAGTCCACACTGCCATATATTCCGGTTCAAAGCACATAATGTGAGATTTTATTCAACTGTGTGGAAGGGGACCAGTTGTTTGGGATGTTTCCTTCGATGTAAACATTTACTTAACATTCATGATCACCCAACTGCTGCATGACGTTTACGCAAGACAAATAGGGGTGTCTCTGCATAAAAATGATCCATATGCATATGACAAACGAGAAAAGAGAATTAACATAATATTGACTATCACCCAGTAGTGACAATTCATTCTCATGGATAATTCAATACAGTATTGGTAAGATTCTAAGTTTTGATAGAGAAGTTCCACTCCACAGGATTTTATATTGGGTCTTGGTTTACACCAGTGGTTCTCAACCTGTGGGTCCCCAGATGTTTTGGTCTTCAACTCCCAGAAATCCTACCACAGATATTTCATCTGCTGGTGAAACAGCGGGTGTGTGTGTGTGTGATAAGGTTGGTGGTCTCAGCCTGGCTGGAACATCTGGTCACCGATGCAGCCCTACAAAAGGTTCAGGCCAATGCATGTGTTGTGACTGCGCCTTTGGGGATTATGGATGATGGTGGTGGGATTAGAAGAGGAAGGAAAAACCCTCGCGAGGAGGGCTCATTGGAGGAGTTGCGCGGGAAACGGATTAGAGAGCTTAATGGGGAATCTTCTGAGGAAGATTCAGATGGGGAGTTTGAGGAAGAAATGGATGCTGGTGAACAGGTGGTGGCTGGGGAAGTGGGCACTGAATGGGCACAGCCACCGGAGATGTCTGGGGAATTGGGGCCTATGGATACTACTGAATCTGGGGTATCTTCAGGAGCAGATCCCACTTGGGCTGCTTGGAGAAGGGAGGATGGTTCTTTAAGTGTGCATGGGGGTGAGTATGGGCAGGATGATTGGAACTCCAATGAGCAATTAGGCACGCCTGATCCACGAGCTCTAGCTATGTGGAGTTCTGATTCTGAGTAAGATCTGGGACACCTGTTGTTTGCGTGTGAGTGTTTGGTCACCCAAGAGGAAGGGGAATAAATTGAGAATGTTTGGTCACTTCACTTTGCGTGTGGCAAGGTGTTGCTGAAGCGCCATTGGGATTTCTGTTCATTCAAGAAGACTGGATTGGGACTTTGCTTCTGATCTGCTGTTACCATCGTTGCCTTGGCTCTTTGTGCCATTTCGTGGACCTGGTTTTGATGACTGCACTCTTTTGGACCCTGGACTGTAACTCGACCTCGCTTCTGTCTTCGCCCTTTGATAGATGACTACTCACGGCTCTTGACCACTGGCTTGCCCTCCTGACCCTGCTGCTGTCTCCTGCCCTGACCTTGGATCACCCTGACGACGCCTCTTCACCTTTCCTTTGGAGCTCCTGGCATTATCTGCATCGTAGAAGCAGTTTGCTGCAGTTCTAGTTTATTTGTTCTCAGACCAGTTTGGTGATTCTTTTGAGAACTGTCCCTTTAATTCCACAGAGCCGGCTGGCTGCAACAGTAAGGGCTTGGACCCAAAGTGCCTTTTGCACCGGCTCTAAGTTTGTTTTTCCTTGGCTTTATTTTCCTGTTCTGGATTTAAGCTACTATTGTAGCTCTTGGAAGGTTTTTGGAAGGTTCCAAGTCCTTGTTTGTTTTGTCTATTTTTATAAGCCAACTCAATTTGTTTTTGAAGCTGAATTGAAGCATCTTTTTAGTTTTATCTAAATACTTGCGTGGATAATCCAGTTGGCTTGCTAAAACATACTTTTGATATATATTTTTGTTTGGACTGCTTTTTAAACACTGATAGTTAAGTGTTTAAAGCTATCTTCTGTGTTTATGTTTACTTTTTGGCCTATCTCCTGAATAAACTCTGTTTTGTTTGTTAATTGGCATCTGACTCTTGACAGCATGTGACCACCACCATGGTCGATCCAAGGCCAATTCAGTGTTTAATTAAAACTTAAAATTTATTGGTTCAAATAATTTTAATATGTTTAATCTTATGTCTATGTTTTTAATATATGTGTTTTAATGGTCTTACGTTTTTATATATGCACTTTAACTGTGTTGCACGCCACCTTGAGCCAAGAGGAGAGGCAGGTAACAAATGACATTGATGGTGATGATGTCAGTTGATGAGTATTATGATGATGCTCTAGAAAGGCCCTGGATTTAGCAGCCAGTGTTAGGCAAAGCTTTTGTAAAAAGGAAGCCTTTTCCATTACGAGTACCCGGGGCAACCAACTCATTAGCTCACATTATACAAAACATCCTGGCTGCAATGTGGTAATCACAACTCAGTGAACCACAATTGTTTTTAATATGTTTAATGTTTGGAAAGCAGACCATTTCAATCAAACTCTTTCTAAGCCATAAGGTAGGGCATTTATTGAATTGCTTGGGTTTCTTGTTGTTTTTCTTCACTCTATTAAAACTTCATTACTCATTGAGATCTATCTAATGGGGGTAAAATGTCTTTTAAGTATTGTTTAAGGGTGAATAAAGGTCTACGTGTGTCAAAACACATTAAACAGCATGAGTCCAAAGAGCCCTTTGGAGGTGTTTTTTTTTTCTCCTCCCAGTGTATTACTTTTAAATTAGAGATAAGAAAATTTTCCTTGTCAAAGGCTGGACGGCAAGCAGCTGTGCTTATTAAAAGAAGAAAAACTGCTTAGTAGCTTTATAATCAATTATGTGTAATTAACAGAAAATTATAATAGTTAATGTAAAGTTGGAGTCATGCTGCGATCTTCAGAACGCTAAGGACATTGAGGCTGGCTGCCCTTAACAAAATTGCTTTCATTTTATTGCTAAGGGCAAACTACATGTTACACATAAATGACTGTAATGAAGTCACTGCAGATCAGTACTTCTTTGTATACCGTATAATTTATTAGAAGTCATGGCTACAAAGCACAATGGTGACCACAGGCTCAAACGGCTTTCCTGTGTTGACAAGGAAATATCCTAGGATGCTTTCACGCCGGTTGGAAATGGTGAAGTTGAGGGATGTTGTGTGGTGGGCTGTGTGCCCATCTGTCCTTCAACTGGGGCAGAAGCACCCTAGGACACTAGAGATTCCTTGTGTGATGAGTTCCCACTAAGCCCACTCTCCTATTTGTAGCCACTTCTCTTGCCAGTCTCAGAGCTCCCTGTATTCATCTGGTTGGTGCGGTCACATCTGCGGAGGTCATGACAGGATTCTATACAATAAGAAAGGAGGAGATAGAGTGACTCCCTTTTTCATATTCCATTATGACATCCACAGACATTACCACAATAGTCAGAAGCTCACAGGGAGCTCTGAGACTGGCAAGGAGCAGTGGTTGCAAAATGTCAGCAACCCATCCTCTTCCTTTTATTGATCAGCACATGGAAAGAATGATGGTGGCAGCGTACATGTAGAAAATGGATCCGGCCAAATGGGACCCAATCCAGGTGTCCGGAGATAGTCTGGCATTTTCTACACACAATATAATTTTGTCCAGACCAGAATATAATTTCATTCAGAATAAACAATGTCAATAGTGAATACATTTGATTTCTGGGAAAGGCAAACAAAAACAGAGACAACGAAATCCTCCCATTCTCAGCTCTCCCTCCAGCACTTATTGGGGAGGGCAGTTAGAGAGCCAACAGTGCTGCCAAGCCATAAAAAGTGCACTTCTTAACATGAGCAGACAAGAGCAAGCTTAATCAGGATGTATATATTTAGTATCAGTGGCTCTAGATGAAATGCCACTCAAAAGAGTAACAACATCAACAACAATAATTGCAACTGCTGCTGAATTGCTAATAGACAGAATAAGCCACAGAATCAATTCTACTTGTTCAACGAGAAGGAAAAATCCCACTAGGGAAAAAGGAGGAGATGCAAGGTGATCCAGCATGTGGACTAGTTGTGAGGCACAGCACAGCTCTCAATTGTGACAGTTACTCAATGGCCTGGATAGACACAATCACAAGAGGGCACAGAGAAAGTTGCGGTACATGTATTTCAACTTTGTCATTTACTAAAATGTATTGACAGAATTCTGTTGAATAAAAATTCATACAAAACCAGCAGCCTTTTTAGAACACCAGTAAATTCACAAAGGGCAGGGAAACTTCAGGAATGCTATTTATTAATTTCCTGTCTCATACACTGCAGAAATGAAAACATGTGTTGAAGCACCTTCAGGATGTGATCAAGACAGCAAAAAGTGTTAATGAAAAGGACACATAAGCTAGAATAAGATGCAGCAATTTGATTTTTCCTGAGACCACCTGAAAAGGCAGGGCTCCACCCATTCTTGACCTCCTGTCCTGATGAATAAATGGAACATAAACTCTTCTTTTTGCAGTTTTAACTCAATTTACAGCACCTGAAGTAAGCCATGGGCAAATGTGAAAGTATCTACTGCACAATATCATATGATACTCATTGCTGGTACATCATCTCCTCGTAATGAAACCGTTAAATAGTTGTATATCTGTCAGTTCCTGGAAGGTGTAGGACACAAAGGTGTCCTACAGCTTCCAGGAACTGACAATATCATGTATTCCCACAGCATCAAAATAGAAAGGTGTCATTTTTTTTGGCTAGTGTGGATGAAGTTAGAGGCTCATGAACTTGCCATTCCTGCTCCTGGAGGTATCTGAACTGACCCAACATAGCGATTCATGCTGGCGTTATATTGCTGTTAAATGATTGGACTATGGCCCATCTAGAGATGCCTTTGAAAACTATTTGGAAATTAAAATGGACAGGGATCAAAATTCTGATTCAGCCTACAGATGGGAAGTAGGCTGGGAAATGGGATGAAGAATGGGCGAGATCAGCCAAAGAGGCAGGTGTGCTTTTGCTGGTGACCTTCCCTTTCTGGCAGGGCTCCTGTGCCTTGCACAGCTGTGTGGCATCGAGAACGCTAGCCTTTTCCTCTTCACTGCCTTTGCAGGCAGCTGTGAAAAGCTCGAGCTCTGCCAGAGGAAAAAAATAAGTTGGCAATGGCACAGACTTCTGATACCCCCTACTTAATGCATATGTTTCAACTGTTTCCTTTTCACAGGAGCGGTCGCTGTTTTCTGGTTCCTTTCCCTGGCAAATTGTTCCCTGTGCTTGTCCTTATTAGCAATGAAAGCCTATACAAATTTGCTGAGGTATAAGGATGGAGAATTTCATCTGTTGTGCAGTTCAAATAAGCATGTCCTTATTTTCATATGCAAAATGCTAGAAAGGATGTCAACAGCTATCACAAAACTGAATACGAAATGTGAAAATCTTTCAGCTTTGATTCCATTGGGTTTCTGGGCAATTCCACAATATTCTCTTTCCATCCTTGTTGTGTTCATATTGGGAGACTGTTCTTTTTTCTTACAGAGAAATATGTGCAATCGGCCCTTGGTATAAATTGGGTTTGGTTCCAAGACCCCTTGTGGACACCGAAATCCATGGATGCTCAAACCCCACTGTATATAATAGCATAGTGAAATTGTGACCCTTACATAAAATAGAAAAATCAGATGGTCGAATCTGTGGATAGAGAACCTGTGGATACAATCAACTTTGAGATTTAAGGAGAGAAAGATAAGAGGCCATCCCCAAGTGCTATTTCCTTCCTAGCACAGGAGCCCCGTTGAACCCTAGGACCTTGTCCAGAAGCCAAACCTTCCCTTAATGCCAATATTAAGGGGCAGGGCTATGGCGCAGCCTGGTTAGTAGCCAGCTGCAATAAATCACTATGATCAAGAGGTCATGAGTTCGAGGCCAGCCCGTGTCGGAGTGCGCACCCTACCATTAAAATAAAAAATAACCCTGCTCGTTGTTGACCTAAGCAACCCGAAAGATAGTTGGATCTATCAAGTAGGAAATTTAGGTACCACTTATGTGGGGAGGCTAATTTAACTAACATACAACACCAAAAAAATCATCCAGCAGCATTTGGAATGAGGAACTATCCAAGGACTTGGCGTCACAGTGGATAATGAAGCAGCTGCTTCCCCTGTGGCCAGAATCGAGCAGCCCCTCAGGAAGCTGGAAGCTGGAGAAGGTTAAATTGCCTCTGTGTCTCTGTCTTTGTCTCTGTCTCTATGTTCATATGGCATTGAATGTTTGCCATGTATGTGTACATTGTGATCCACCCTGAGTCCCCTTCAGGGTGAGAAGGGTGGAATATAAATTATGTAAATAAATAAATAAATAATTAAAAAATAAATATTGGTGTATTAGCTCTCCCAAAATGTCCACACTACCCACCAGTGTGACCTATTTAACCAGCAATATCCAGCCAATTCTCCCCATTGGTCCTGGAGGTTTCGAGTGCAGAGTATGTGAAATTTTCCCAGCCACTTGTTTCTAATATTGCCAATCAGATGACAGGGCCCAATATTCCAGAACCGGAACAGATATATCCTTTGTTGATCTACAAAGTGGGCAGGATATGCCAACAATAAAAGAGACAAAAGCTGGGGTTTTGTAGCCTTGTTTAACTCTGCCCCATTGTTGGCTTTCACATCCGTATCTTTTCCAAGTTGCGCAAAGTCAACCCCATCTTCTCCAGTAATAGAGGGAGAAATAGTATCCAAAAATACTGTACTCATGTATACATTTTAACAATTCTGTCATTAAGTAGATAATATGTTGTGTGTATGTTTTAATTATATTTTTGTTGCTTAGATTTTTAATTGTGCACACACTTTTGTGTTCATGGCGGTTCTTCAAAATACAGCCAAGGATTTGTCATCTGCAAATTTCCAAGGTGATTTTATATGCTATGTTTCACAATATCAGCCAGAGAGCATGAAATGGTTATTTTTCCCCCCCACAAGAACTTATTATATTTCCTCCTTCTCCGGTTACATTAGCAGAACTTTCTATAAGCTACAGCAATAATTATTATTGCACCTTCAACCTGCACTACATGTTTAAAGCTCGGATTTTGTTTCAAATTAGTTCCTTATTCTTTCTGTTCCATTGGCTTAGAATGACCCTCCAGAATCCTTTCAAGAAGACACGGTCAAACTTAAAATCCGCTAAAGTGGGTCATGAGTTGAACTGGAGCATCTCTCTAACTCATTAATGTTTCTAACCCATTAGATTTTAACAAGGGTAATTATATAGTCAATCTAATTATCTAAGCAGAAGTGTTATGCATATAAAGAAGTTTAAGGAAGAAATCCTGGCACAACCAGAGTTTAGGGACACTTTCTTTTTACTGACACCCTTTGAGTGAAGCTTCACATTCTGATATTTTTTAATTTGAAAAAAAAGAGCAATGTTATAATATACCTGTCATTCTAGTGTAAAATTTGAGAACATGAGCAAACTACAATTATCTTACTAAAGTCTGATTTTACTATTATTATTAATTAATTACTTAAAAGAGTTAATGGAAGGAGAGCAGTTAGTGGACTGCTCTGGTGAGGATTAATGGTTCATTAGCTTAAATTGTAGTCGCTTGCCAATAAATTGGAACAGGATGGAAGAATAATGAATGTTATTTCTAGGAACAATAGAGAGGGCTATGGCTGTGTATTTCAATGCTCAATTTTATGTACATGCGTAATAGATATCAATAGGAGAAGGGTGGAAAACACATGACCCTCCAGATGGACTGCTGCTGCAAATCCCACAACTCTCTGCAGTATGTATACTGGGATTAGGCCTGGTGAGACATGCAGAACAACAACATAGGAAATATGTTGTCCAATGTCCATCCCTCTTTCAAGCTTATTGCCCTCAGACAACTTAACTGATGATATTTCCACCTTCATGTATCACAGAATTCCTGTACCAATCAATATACGAGGGCTATCCAGAAAATTCATTACGTTTTGGAATTAAAAATAAACAAATAAACGAAGGAAGGTTTTTTGGGACAGGAAAGGTGTGCTTCTTGCAAAACCTTAGAAGAGCACCTTCCTTGCAAGCATCTGCAAAACAAAAGAGCGATCCAAGAAGATCGTGTAGAAAGCTGAGCGCACCACTTGACAGCTGAGAGAAGGGAAGCCAGCCTGGTTCAGGACGCAAGCCAGGCGGGAATCTTGGGGGGGGGGGCTTTTCAAACACTTTTATCCCTATGATAACTACCTAGATTTCAGTGGGGACTATGGTGAGAAATAGTATTTGGGTCTGGCTTTCAACTGAATATGGTAAATGTTTTCTCCTATACTTTGTTTATTTTTAATTCCAAAACGTAATGAACTTTCTGGATAACCCTATATATATAGGTAAAGGTTTCCCCTGACGTTACAGGGCTTCTTTGCTTAGGAAAAGGAAGAACAAGGAGGTGATAGGGCCTCTGCAAGGAGAAGATGGGGAAATTCTGACAGGGGATAGGGAAAAGGCAGAACTATTTAATACCTTCTTTGCCTCAGTCTTCTCACAAAAAGAAAGCCAGCCTCAACCTCAGCAACATGGAGTGGATGAAGGACTGGGGGAAATCCAACCCCAAATAGGGAAAGAAGTCATCCAGGCTGCTCTAAATGAATTCAAGTCTCCAGGGCCAGATCAACTACACCCAAGAGTATTGAAGGAACTAGCAGAAGTTATTTTGGAACCACTAACAATCATTTTTTAGAGTTCTTGGAGAACGGGAGAAGTCCCAGCAGATTGAGACTTATGTGATCCCTATCTTCAAGAAGGGAAAAAAGGACGACCCAAACAATTACCGTCCGGTCAGCCTCACATCGATACCAGGTAAGATTCTGGAAAAGATCATTAAGGAAGTGATCTGCGAACACTTAGAAACAAATGCAGTCATTGCTAATAGTCAACACGGATTTACCAAAAACAAGTCATGCCAGACTAATCTGATCTCTTTTTTTGGATAAAGTTATAAGCTGGGTAGATGCGGGGAATGCCGTGGATGTAGAGTACCTGGATTTCAGTAAGGCCTGCAGACTAGGACATGGAACAATGGCTTCAAACTACAGGAAAGGAGATTCCACCTGAACATCAGGAAGAACTTACTCATGGGGAGAGCTGTTCAGCAGTGGAACTCTCTGCCCCAGACTGTGGTGGCTCCTTCTTTGGAAGCTTTTAAGCAGAGGCTGGATGGCCATATGTCAGGGGTGCTTTGAATGAGATTTTCCTGCTTCTTACATGGGGTTGGACTGGATGGCTCATGAGGTCTCTTCCAACTCTACGATTCTATGATTCTATGTCCGACTCTGGAGGTTGGTGCTCATCTCCATTTCTCAGTCGAAGAGCCAGGGTTGTCCATAGACACCTCCAAGGCCATGACTGCATGGAGCGCCATTACCTTCCTGCCGGAGCGATACCTATTGATCTACTCACATTTGAATGTTTTTGAAATGCTAGGTTGACAGAAGCTGGAGCTAACAACGGGCACTCACTCCACTCCTCAGATTTGAACCTGCGACCTTTCGGTCTGCAAGTTCAGCAGCTCAGTGTCAAGACCCAGGCTGCAGAGCACCAATAACCATGCGCAGAGACCAGAATCTAGCTAATATCTTTATTAAGGAAATATATAAAGTTAATAAAAACGAGTGTAGAATATAGTTCAGAAGTAGACCTTTCAGGAAAGGTCAAATATAGTCCAGGAAAACAATGTCCAATATGAGATATTAAGGTCCAAAGTTGTAATCCAATAACCGAAACACACACTTTGCCAAGCAAAGTGAGGGGAAATGACAAGGTCCTTTAGTCCATGGAGCTTAATGCAAGGCTGGGGAGCAAACTAGATTCTTGGCAAACAAGGCTTGATTCAAGGCAACAAGAAGCGAGGAGCAAGAACAGGGTCCGTGGCAAAATCCGTGGCGAGGTCCGGGGAACAAGGCAGGGCTGGAACGAGAGCAAGGTCCTGGAAACTGGAGTAGCGTAGTCCACACACAATCTACTCCCGTAGCTGACGAATTGACTCCGCAAGGATTCCTTTGCGGCCAAACACCTATATAGAATCTTGTTTTCCCGCCAAAGAACACTTTCTCTGGGGAACAAGAAACAAAACCTATGCTGTGTCCAGATGCATGACTCCTTAAACTTTCCCAAGGGAAACAGACTTAATCATCTAATTGTCTGGCAGCTATCCTGGCGCTCCGGCGAGTCGCCTCCCGAGCGCTTCTAACTTGATTATAATAAAGCCGGCGAGAAAATGGGGGAGATTTCTGCTCAAGGCTTGTTTGGCTGACTTCTTGTGGGCAAACATCCTGCAGCTGCAAGGGCTCCAAATCCGGCAGAAACGGTGGGAAACCCAAGTTTTCCTCTTCATCTGACACAACAGTACTAGGAACAGGACTACATGGCCCATGAGTCATCACACTCAGCGCTTTAACACACTGTGCCACCAGGGGCTCCTCTCTCTCTCTCTCTCTCTCTCTCTCTATATATATATATATATATATATATATATATATATATATATACACACACACACACACACACACACACACATACAGTAGAGTCTCACTTATCCAACACTCACTTATCCAACGTTCTGGATTATCCAACGCATTTTTGTCGTCAATGTTTTCAATACATTGTGATATTTTGGCGCTAAATTCGTAATTACTACATAGCATTACTGTGTATTAAACTACTTTTTCTGTCAAATTTGTTGTATAACAAAATGTTTTGGTGCTTAATTTGTAAAATCATAACCTAATTTGATGTATAATAGGCTTTTCCTTAATCTCTCCAACGTATTCACTTATCCAACATTCTGCCAGCCAGTTTACGTTGGATAAGCGAGACTCTACTGTGTGTGTGTGTGTGTGTATCATATATATCATCCCACTTTTCCTCTGGTAGCTCGGAGTTGAGATCCACTGCTCTTCCCTGGATGTTATCCTTACACCAATTATCTGAGAAAGGTTCAAAAGAACAAGAGTGACTTGGCGCAAGAGCTCTACATCTGATCAAGGATTCTGTTTGTGCAAAAGGTTAATTTAGTTTAAATCCAGTTTAACAAAAAGTCTTTAACATCATTTAATCCCTTCATTGCTCAGAGTCAGCAGGTGTCAGTTCATATTATTTTAAACTAGTATCTGTGGCAGTAAATACATGAAATGCCAAGACATTCAAAGATCAGGGGTGCCATTCTGTGCACATGTAACTGGGATGTGGACTCTGTTGAGCACAGTGGGACTTAATTTTGAGCAGAGCTCGGGAGGCAAAATTTAAGGCAAATGAATGTAGTCACATGCTGAGACATAACTAAGGCATAACTGAGCAGTGATGATACTTTACTCTATTTGTGCACTGGATATCAGTGCCAAAAATGGAAATTATAGCATTAGTTTTACTACTCGCAGTCTTACCTACTGTTTACATCAAAGGATTGTATAAAATATGAATGTAACACAGTAGCTGCATCATGACCTACACTATATTGAGGGAAAGAGAATTTTTGCAAATGTTTAGGACTATCAAAAGACATGCTGTAGTACAAAGAACAAAGCAGCAACAACAGCTTCCTTGTGACCCTAAAATGGCTCAGGGAAAGTTCAAAATAGTGGTGAATGCCTCATCTTGGAACATGTGAGGATATATATACACACACACATATGTACAGTAGAGTCTCACTTGTCCAACATAAACGGGCCGGCAGAACATTGGATAAGTGAAAATGTTGGATAATAAGGAGGGATTAAGGAAAAGCCTATTAAACGTCAAATTACGTTATGATTTTACAAATTAAGCACCAAAACATCATGTTTTACAACAAATCGACAGAAAAAGCAGTTCAATACAAGGTAACGTTATGTAGTCATTACTGTATTTATGAATTTAGCACCAAAACATTGCAATGTATTGAAAACATTGACTAAAAAATGGCTACTAACAAATTGACTACAAATTAAGTTAGAATTGCATATAATGAACTTACAACATTGTTGGAAATTAAATCCATAAAAAGTTCAATCCTTGCTGCCTAGAGAAACAGCTGTGGATTGGGGTGGGAGGCAAATTGTGTTGGATAATCCAGAATGTTTGATAAGCAAATGTTGGATAAGGGAGACTCTACTGTGTGTGTAAATAATAATAATAATAATAATAATAAAACTTTATTTATAACCCGCCACCATCTCCCCGATGGGGACTCGGGGCGGCTTTGGGGACTCGGGGCGGCTTTCTATGCAAGTTGATATAACTGGGGAAGCATCACAAGGCCTCCTGGGAGTCAATGTGCTTTCCTAAACTTCAACAGTTGTCTACCCATAGATTAAGTCAACACATCATCATTAATTTACCATTTCTGAGCATCTGGTTGTTGGATTATTCCAATAAATTCAGTAATTTATGCAGGCTACGCCTCCCATATCATAATACATTAACTTCAGAAGAAGCCTATATATTTGTAGATAAAAGTTTCTTTCGGAAGTTCTGTTTGATGCAGATAAGGGGGATTCCACTTTCACCTCCTTTTAATCAAGACCAAACTAGGAATTATATACTTTTTTCTTGAAGGAAATAAGACGAGTATTTAAAAACAGTTTTCTTCCCACTACAAGATGGGAGCTTGCTAGGATTGCCCCTCAAGATCAGTTGCCCAACTTGGCCTAATACATAGAGCTGGTTTGGAGGGCTTGGAAAAAAACTATATATGCTTATTCTTGAACCATTGCTACACTTCTTATACTTGTTCCTCTTTAAAGAACAATGAAGTAATAAAACTCCCTCCTGCATTCCCCACATTTTATAATGAAGAAGCCGAGGAACAAAAAACAATCCATCATTTTTGTCGAAATGGCCTGCATCGTGGGGTCCAAACCTCATTCCTTATGTTGCATTCCTTTTTATTATTCATTAACGAACTTGCAAATAAATTACAGAAAGCTTTTTATAAGCTGGTTTCTTATTAATTCCACATTTTCTGCAACAAGTTGTTAAATTAATGAATCAAGGAAATAAAAATGTCTGCTAATTTAATTACATGATTATGACTGCACCAATATTTGTTTTAATAACATATAATCATCAGAACAGTTGCTTTATTTTTGAGCCTTTTTATGTAAACGACTTTACAATAAATATTTGCATAATATTTTCATTGCAGCTTCATTTCCCCCCTCTTGGCATGTGTATAACATTTGGTTTCTAATTATCTCAGAAATATTAGTTAAAAGAAAGAAAACGTTGACACCATTAGTTTTTTGCTCCTTATTCCTAATGATTCAAAATGCCAAGCAAATTAGTTAGGACATATCTGGATAGAATATGCAGTCAGTCTTCCATATTTTTGGGTTTGACTTTTGAAGATTTGATTATTTGGAGATTTGATTAAGATGTTTTCTCTGAGAATCTCTAGATCCTCAAGTGTGACTCAATGGTCAACTTCCGCTAACGTGGCAGCCATCACTCCACAAAAGTCAACATCGACACCAAATACAACACCGTCAGAGCTCCGCGAGTGCAGCATCTTTTCAAATGAAGCAGAGAGTGTTTGAGGATCAGGATATTCATAGGAATACCAAGATGTTTATTTAAAGCTATTGTCCTCCCAACACACTCAACTTCTGGAACAATTCCATCAGCATTGCCTCCAAAACATCCTGTGAATCTCTTAGGAAGACAGGCAGACAAATGTCAGCATGCTGGAAGAAGCAAAGACCACCATCAATTGATTATCCTCTGGGCTGTTGTGTGTTTTCTGGGCTGTATGGCCATGTTCCCGAAGTATTCTCCCAAAGTATACCTCACAATGTCAGGATGTGAAAGCCCAGCATTCATAACAACTGTACTCTCCACATCCTGCCAGAGCAATGGGGGTGGGGGTGGGGGGTGGGAGATAATCTAAATGATAAGAGCCATCTGGCCAGGGATGGGTTTTATGGCCAGCTCTGGTTTCTCAAGCCTGGGAAAGGACTATATAAAAGATACGTGTGAATGTGGGAAGGGGGGAAGGTAGGAGGTAGATATACTCGGGGTTTGGCGGGAATACGTCAGTTCTAGCTTCGTTTTCATCTTGTAAAGAAGGTCCTCAATAAAGTGTTTCCACAGAACTGCCTGTGTGAGCCTGCTTGAGTCCTATAGCTTTCAAGAGCTGACACACAACCTCTGAGGATGCCTGCCATAGGTGTAGGCGGAATGTCAGGAGAGAATACTTCTGGATCATGTCCATATAGCCTGGAAAACACACAACAACCCTATTCTCTCCTGACCTTTCACCCACATCTATGGCAGGCATCCTCAGAGGTTGTGAGGTATGATTATCCTCCACCATCAACTTCACTGGACCAGCTATGATGTCTGAATCTCCCATCACTGTCTCTCAAAGTAGTTACTATACTCTCAACTCAGAAATGGAAAATTGAATGCTGGTAAACAACAAAAGAGATTTAAAGTTGGGCTTAAAGCCAACCATAAAAACCGTGGCATAGACACCGGGAACTGGGAAGCCCTAGCCCCCAAGAGTTCTAACTAGAGGTCAGCTGTTACCAACAGTGCTGTGGAATTCAAAGAGGCATAAATGGAGGGTAAAAGGGAAAAATGTGTCAAGAGGAAGGCACGTCAAGCCAACGCTGACTGTAAACACTTTCCAGCTGCATTTATTCACTTTAGCATCAGCTTTAGTCTATAATTTTATTAGGAAAGCAATGCATCAACATTAAGATTAATTGTTAAAAGAAGCTACACATATAATAGTTAAGGATGGGGAAATCTGTCAAATTTGGTTTTCTCATTTTTCATTGTTCTGTCTTGTTCCCATACCAGTTTGGTCTTCGAAACCAAAAGAAACGTTTCCATGTGCATATGCTCTGACTTAATGTCACCTGGACATATTTCCATTAATTTTCAATGCACGTTCCCTCAATATAAATACTTGTGTGTTCTTTTTGGAGAATTTACATAAAAATGTAGACAACTGTAAAAGCTGGATTATAATTGCATTGTGAGTCATGTATTAGTTTAAACTTTGTCAATCTATATCAAAATATAAAAATGACATCCCTAACAATAGCGTATTTCCTATAGGAAAATATTATGAGCAAAATTACCCTGAGGGTCAATCAGGGCATAAAGGTTACTAGTATTCCAATAGTCCTGTTCTAAAAAGTATTTTCTTCCAACCCATGAAGTGATGTTATTCAATGTTGGGGGGGGGGGGGATTAAACAGTGTCACCCATTAAACACATTCATTTTAATTATGGGATTCAATTACAGTTACATCTCCACATCAGCTGTGTGGGCTTTGATCAGTTGCTTTTATGCCAGAAGAAGTATGTTGCTAAAAGAGAAACTTTGCTTCTGCTGTGGAAGATGTTATTGCTATTAATCTATTTAATTAGGGAAGAAAACACAACAAATTACTCTTAATAAGCCTTTTAGACAGGATTTGTTTTTAATCTATGGATTCATTTATACCTATTCACATTAATTATTCTCCAAATTAAATTAGTATTCCAGACACACTTTGAAATGACCTCTATTTCTTAACTAAGACATGTAGTACAGAGGTTTGATCTCATCTTTCTTACCCTGAATAGAACAGATGGGCATTTCCTACATTTACCTTTCCTCTGCATCCTTCCAACATTCCCAAAGCTTTGTACCAGGAATTTGGCAGGGATTTGGGAATACTGTGACCTATGGTACAAAGTGTAGAGATGAAAACGGAAGAGAAAGCAAGAAGAAGCAATTTAGGATCCAGGTCATAGTTCAAAATCCCACTCTTGCTAAGTGCAATAGTAAATCTCCGTTTCAGTGACATCACTGCTAAAAATCTTTTGTCTTTGTCAGCATTAATATTGGAAACATAATTTATTAGATAATCTTAGCTATCTTCAGTTCTTGTATCTCTTGGTCCCTTGGCTACAGGCGTCAGGAGTCTACATCACTAGATATAAGTTAACAACAACATTCCTTCTCCTCTATTTATTTCCCAACATTCTCTAAAAATTGAGACTCAAGGTAGCCCACATTTTTAAAAAGAACAATATAGTTGCAACAACACAAAAAGTGAATATTAGTAAAGGTAAAGGTTTTCCCCTAAGTCCAGTCATGTCTGACTCTGGGGGTTGGTGCTCATCTCCATTTCTAAGCCAAAGAGCCAGCATTGTCCGTAGACACCTCCAAAGTCATGTGGCTGGCATGACTGCATGGAGCGCCGTTACCTTCCCGCCAGAGGAAGTACCTATTGATCTACTCACATTTGCATGTTTTCGAACTGCTAGGTTGGCAGAATCTGGAGCTAACATTACAATGGAATGTAACATAACTATTCCAACTATTCCTTTTTTAACATAACTATTCCAAGCCCTATCACTTCCTTTGACTTCTAATCTTATTATGTTTGTGCAAATGGAGAAATTCATTATCTCCCTAGCATGGTGCTGTGGCTCAGACGGGAGAGCAAGCCAGTGCAATTAACTGCTATGAATCACTGACCAGGAGGTCATAAGTTCGAGGCCCGCTCGGAGCTATGTTGTTGTTTGTCTTTGTCCTATGTTAAAAGGCATTTAATGTTTGCCTAATATGTGTAATGTGATCCGCCCTGAGTCACCTTCGGGGTGAGAAGGGCGGAATAAAAATGCTGTAAATAAATAAATAAATGGTGCTTCTCACCATCTCAACATACCATTGTTTTCTGAGACTTCCAAAACATCCCCGGAGTCCCTAAAAGATACAACATACATTGACTCATGTGTTAATATAATAATAATAATAATAATAATAATAATAATAATAATAATAATAGAACAAGGAAAAGAACAAGGTTTGGATAATTGATGTCGCCATCCCAGGTGACAGTCGCATTGATGAAAAACAACAGGAAAAACTCAGCCGCTATCAGGACCTCAAGATTGAACTTCAAAGACTCTGGCAGAAACCAGTGCAGGTGGTCCCGGTGGTGATCGGCACATTGGGTGCCGTGCCAAAAGATCTCAGCCGGCATTTGGAAACAATAGACATTGACAAAATTACGATCTGCCAACTGCAAAAGGCCACCCTGCTGGGATCTGCACGCATAATCCGAAAATACATCACACAGTCCTAGACACTTGGGAAGTGTTCGACTTGTGGTTTTGTGAAACGAAATCCAGCATGTCTATCTTGTTTGCTGTGTCATACAACATCGTTGTGTCAATAATAATAATAATAATAATATGCTTTATTTATATTACGCTCTATCTACCCAAGGGGACTCAAAGCGGATTACAGAACACATTTACAGGAAATATTCAATGCCATTATACAATTTAAAAAAAAACAAAGACAGATAGTACATAGATAGAGGCAAGGCTTCCCTCTTTTTTCATCTTTTTTGTGCTCGACTCAGCCACTGGGAGGTGCTGTTGTTCCATTTTTCCATGCCAAGGAGCCTGTTATCCATGGATGCCTTCCTGGTCAAATTGCAGGCATGTCTTCAGGGCTCCTTTTACCTCCCCACCATTGCGGTACCTATTTATCTATTCATATTGCTGTCTTCAAACTGCTAGGTAAGCAGAACCTGGGGCTGACAGCAAAAGCTCACTCTAATCTGTGGCTTGAATTGCTGACCTTCCGGTTGGCAAGACTTTCTGTAGCTGGTGGTTTAACCCGCTGTACTAACCGTGGCCCAAAGGATATGACTGAATCATATCAATAGGACCTCAGGAAGAACCCATACATAAAACCATAATCCAAGTAGTACAGTATATACTCGAGTATAAGCCTAGTTTTTCAGCCCTTTTTTAAGACGGAAAAGCCCCCCCCCCCCCCGGCTTATACTCAGGTGAGGGTCCTGGTTGGCTTATATTTGGGTCAGCTTATACTCGAGAATATATAGTACATTTATTATCTTTCTCTATTATTATTGGTATTATTACATTTATTATTTTTCTCTATTATTATTGCTACTATTACATTTATTTTACTCTATTTTTATTATTATTAATAATATATTTATTATTTCACTCTGATCTTATTATTATTATTGCATTTATTATTTTACTCTATTTATTATTACATGTATTATTTTCCTGTATTTATTATTATTATTATTATTATTATTATTACATGTATTATTTTACTCTATTGTTATTAAAAGGATACATAAGCACATTTACATTGAAGAAGAGGAGAGTAATGATTTAATCAGTGTTACGAGTCAGATGCCAGCCAATGTAAATAACTCAGTTTATTGCAAAACAACACAAAAAGAGCCTAGAAAACCACCAAAAAGGGCTCAAAACACTTTCTCTTCAGTGTGAAATAACAATGTCCAAAAAGAACTCAAAAAACCCGAACTCAGGATATAATCTGGATTATCCTGGGATTGATCCGGATTGAAACAAACTACGCCAAAAGGGCTGGAAACTCGCTCCACCTACTCGCTGGAGCTTAGCAAACGGAAGAAAGCAACCAGCAACCACCCACAGCAACCAGCGGGCACACCGTGCCCCAGAACATCGTCATGAAGCCAAACCGCATCGTAAAGGAGAAGTCACAGCCGTGACGTCCGGTCCGCGTCGTTAGGGAGAAGTCACAAGCACCGAGTTCCAATCTGCATCATTAGGGAGAAGTCACAAGCTCCGAATCCCAGTCCAAGGTCAACACAAAGAGCCAAAGCGATGGAGGCAAGCTGGCAGCTAATGCCTAAAACCAACACAGGACAATCCAGTGCAAACCCACACAATGCCAGCCTCCGTTGCCACTAAAAACGCGGGTTAACGCTTACGTCCCAAAGCAGTCTTCCAAACACGTCTTCTGAAACAGAGATCCCGAAAGCGCCCAACAAGCACCTTGCCGATTGCATGGTTACATTAGCAACAAACCTACTTTTATTTACAAGTCCTCCTCAGAACTTGAGCCAGCTAACACCCCATCCACAGCTGAACCTTGTTTATTTATTTATTTACAGCATTTATATTCCGCCCCTCTCACCCCGAAGGGGACTCAGGGCGGAACACATTACACATATAGGCAAACATTCAATGCCTTTTAACATAGAACAAAGACAAACAAACATAGGCTCCGAGCGGGCCTCGAACTCATGACCTCCAGGTCAGAGTGATTCATTGCAGTTAATTGCAGCTGGCTTGCTCTCCCGCCTGCGCCACAGCCTGGGCCGCAAATCCTCATTTGTTGCCGCAAATCCTCATCAGAGCTGGAGTCACCCAACGCCCCACCAAACCCACCTCCAGCTGCTGCCCTTCTACGATCTCTCCAGCTAGTCCACCTTCTATCCAAACCCGTAACTCCCCAGGATCCAACTGTATCTTCGCTGTGCCATCCCTCAAATGTACCACTGCTTTTGGGTTCCTCACAAATATCCTGGATCTCTTGAACCCTAGTCTAATCCATCTCTTCACTCCCAGAGTCCAATATCCCATCTTCCTGACTCCCAGCCCCATAATTCCCTTCAAAACCCTCAAAGGAATCATCATCAGTGGGTTCCATAAGTATTTCCTGGATTCTCTTCCTTTGTTGCTCCTCATCGGAGTCTTGTTCACGAATAGTTTTCCTGCCTCTTCTAACACAACTAGTAGTATCTCTACTCGAAGACTCCATCACAACAATCAGAGTTGGACAATCTTACCTTAAATCAGAGCTTTATGTAAATATTCAAAAACATTAAACTTACTGATGCCTCAATTAATGTAATTTTATTGGTATCTGTTTTTATTTCTTAAATTTACCACTCTCGGCTTATACTGGAGTCAATGTTTATTCATTTTTTTGTGGTAAAATTAGGTGCCTTTGCTTATATTCGGGTTGGCTTATACTCGAGTATATACGGTATATACTTCAGAAGAAGAAGAAGAAACTGAAATATTTTATGCTGGAGTGCTATGGGTCAATTTTTTAAAACTAAAATCTGTTATACACAAGTGTATATGATAAATTGCACTTACCAGGCAACAACAACTTATATATGAATCCATACCTGATTTAATAGATGATGAAAAACTTCACGGAGATACTTAAAAGCTGCACATTCCAAGAATGTTTCCTTCTTGAGCAACCTTCCCAGCTATATGTTTTAAGGACAAAGAAGATGAGAGTAGAAAAAATGGGAGTTTCCCAGGAGCAAACTATGTAAATTGTCTGACACTGCAGTCCTTTCCCTTCCATAGATTGAAAGGAGCAGATGATGGACGGTTGTGAGTATGTTTCATTCTTTCTGCTTCCTCTTCTCCCATTAGCAAAAATGGTAGGTATGGAGTGTCAGCAAATCATTACAGAGTTCCTACACACACACACACACACACACACACACACACACTCATTTTAGAGTACTGGCCAAGCATTTGCAACATTCTGGAAACATCTCTTATTCACATTTATCACTGCCAGTTTGAAATTGAAAAGAATACAACCAGGGCCAAGAGGAGTTTTTAAAAAGCTATAAAAAGAGAAGGGTAGAAGAGGACAGAGGAACAGGGGAAAAGGTTTAAAATAAACTTTTTGAAGCAGAATTTCTGGAGTGTAGATTGGACTCCTGCTCTATATTCACAGTGTATTCAAAGGCAAAGACTTCGGACCTGATTTTAGATTATCACTAGTTGATTCAAAGTAGTAAACTATGAACCTCATCACATTGTCTGTGGGGCAGTAAGGCAGATCCAGTGGGCAGCGGGTGAAACCGTCACCCCCACACCCCACATTATCTGCATTTCCCAACCCACGGGGGAAACTGACACATCATAATAATAATAATAATAATAATAATAATAATAATAATAATAATAATAATAATAACCTGGCTATGGCTCACGAATAGGACCCTGAAGAAGGAGACAGAAGGCCTGATCCTTGCAGCCCAGGAGAAAGCCATCAGGACAAAGGCAATTAAGGCCAAGATCGAGAAATCAGCTGATGACCC